>NC_091588.1:15653762-15658762 GCF_042767895.1 Penaeus vannamei
TTATTGGCAATAAGAACATTAATAATGATAGGCCTACTTCGTGTAGTTGATTTTGCTTTAAGGACGAAATGTACGTAGACTAGGTTATAGCATTTCCATTGTTAAAAAGCATTTTGATTATCAATATCATTGTTTTTTTAGAATAAAAATGAATAATATTTGTGTCTACCTCTTTCAAATTTCACCTCTCTCTCTTTACTCCTCTCTCTTTTTCTCCAGCTCTCTCTCTCACTACCTGTATGCAAGTACCTCTCCCTCTTTGCTTACGATAAATATGATATAGTGTTGAAGAAGAAACTTGTATGGATTATATTTTATTGTTTCGGTTGGGAATAGATACTGTGTTCACTCTTGTTTCCAATATTGTGTCCTTATCAGCTTGGGAGTGACTCTATTCAACCTCCTCTTTCTCTGCATCTCTTTTTCTTTTCCCCAGTCTCTCTCTCTCTCTCTCTCTCTCTCTCTCCCTCTCTCTCCCTCTCTCTCTCCCTCTCTCTCTCTCTCTCTCTCTCTCTCTCTCTCTCTCTCTCTCTTACTGGCGTTTTAACCACAGTGAAAATCTATTTGTCGGCTTTAATTCCTATTGTTACATCTGTAGAGAATCTTAACCTTCATTTGATATGTTTGTTATTTATTCAATTACGTTTTCACGATGTTTATCTTCCATTCTCTTATGTCACCATACAAGAAGTTAAATCATTTTAAATTCAAGGTCAAAAGCAGCCAACGTCAACGGATAAAAGCATAAGAGAGAATAAATATTGCTTTTTATCAAATGATGTATGTATATTCTATACCAACTGTTGATTTGATTACTTTTATTGCTTAAGTAACAACAGATATATAGTCTAAAACTATTACATAATTCCTTATCATTATATTATAATCGTTGTTACCTTTGCCTTATCAGAATCATTAGTATCGGTATTAATATCATTATCATTACTATATTTTAATCATAAGTTGTAATAATATTGGCATTTATTTATTGACATATATTGTCATTATAATAACATGCGGGGGGAAAGTCACCTAATCCGAGAAAGCCTGCTTCCAATATCATCCTTATACAAACTTACGGGAAGGAATAGACTAACAGAGGAAAATAAATGAATAAACAAAAAAGCAAACAAGCTTATAAAATATATATAAACGTTTGTTCATTGTTGCTACTTTTATTATCATATTTAGAATGTCATTATTGTAGTTATCATACCATTATTATTATCATTATTTCATATAGTTTAACTATTACCATCATTATTATCGTTGTCGATAGTATTACTATCATTGTTATAATTGTTGTCTTTGTTATTGGTAATGAAAATAACAAATATCATCATAATTGATATGTAAGCATTGTTATTGTTATTTTGAATAAACTAGTGATTTATGAATAAGAGATGGAGGCTCACAAATAACATTGTTTTATTTCTACATACGTATAATTCTCAATGACTAATACATTAATTACGAATTTTAATGTGTACAAATATGTACTTTTCATTTCGTAAATTATTTTACTCGTGCTCATGATAAATGGAATTGTTTGTATATATGTATATATAGGTTGTAATGTATTTTATCATCAATAAGAACATTCATAATGATAGGCCTACTTAGTGTTAAAGATCCCTGTGTAATTTTCTATCATTCGTGTCTAATTCCCTTGCAGTTTCTGTAATATTTTCTGTTTTATTGTGCTGTGTTTTATTTTAAGGATGAAATGTACGTAGACTAGGTGATAGCATTTCCATTGATAAGGCATTGATAATATCACAGTAAAAAAAAAAAAAAAAAAAAAAGAATAGTCATGTGTCTTCGTCTATATATATAAAAAAATATATGTATAACTTATTCTCTTTTCTTTATTGGTTTCAGTATCTTTCTTTGTCTATCGCCTCTCTCTCTCCGGGGGCCCGCTCCTCGCTCTCTCTACTCCTTCTTTTACCCATCTCTCTCTCTCTACCTGTGTGTATGTGCCTCTTCCTCTTTGCTTACGATAAATATGTTACATTGTTGAAGAAGAAACTTTTATGGACTATGTTTTATTGTTTCCGGTGGGAACAGAAATTGTGTTCACTTTTATTTCCGATGTCATTGTTTCCTTTTCAGCAAAATTAATTATGTGTTTGGGAATGTTTCTCTGTTTCTCTGCATCTCATTTTCTTTCCACTTCTCCACCTTCCCCCCTTCTCTCTCTCTCTCTCTCTCTCTCTCTCTCTCTCTCTCTCTCTCTCTCTCTCTCTCTCTCTCTCTCTCTCTCTCTCTCTCTCTCTCTCTCTCTTCATCTTTTGCTGATGTTATTGTCATAGTTAGAATCTATTCGTGAGCTTTAATTCTTACTGTGTTACATTTGTAGGTAGTCAACCTTTATTTAAGAAGATTGTTTCTTATCTTAATACCTTTTTACGATGCGCATCTTCCATTATGTTATGTCACCATGCAAGTTTCAAAATCCTTTTAAACTCAAGGTCAAAAATAGTCAACGTCAACGGAGAGAGAAAGAAAGAGAGAGAGAGAGAGAGGGAGGGATTCAACGTTATTGTTATCAATGATGTATGTAATATTCTATATCATTGTTGTTTTGAACACTTTTATTGGTAAAGTACCAACAGATATATAATCTAAAACCATTGCATAATACCTTATCATTATATTATCATCGTTGTTACTTTTGTAATATTATCAGAATCATTATTATGATCAAATTTGTGATTTCCTTATCAGTATCAACATTATTATCATTACTATATTTTAATAATTAGCTGTAGTAATATTGGCATTTGGTTATTGCCATAACAGTCATTGTCATTATAAAACCTTATGAGGGAAATAGCCTAATTCGAGAAAGCCTGCTTCCAGTATCATCATTATACAGACTTACGGTAAGGAATACACTAACAGAGGAAAATGGATGAATAAACAAAGAGACAAACAAACTTATCATAAGATATACATAAAAAAAAAATCATACCATCGATTAGCATTTCTTCTACTTTCTCTCTTCCCAAATCTCCGCCGTGTAACGGTAGCGCAGCCGACTCTAAAGCGAGAATACCGGGTTCGACTCCCGGAGAAAATAATTTTATGGTCATTTTATCATTCTTATCATTGCTGACATTTGTTCATTTTTCTTACTTCTAATGTCATGTTTGGAATATGTCATTATTGCAGTTATCATTACCATTATCAATATCGTTATCTCATTAATCTTTTTACTATTACGTTCATTATCATTGTTATCACTATCATTATTTTTGCCATTGATGCTGTTGTGATTGATGTTGCTTCAGAAATAACGGCAATTTCTTGATTTCTACACGAGAAGAATTCTCAGTGACTCGGTGTTCACAGTGATTACGAATTTTAATGTGTACAAGTATGTGCGTTTCTTTCGTATATGAATTCTTGCTCATGATGAACATAATTGTTTATATATATATATATATATATATATATATATATATATATATATATATATATATATATATATATATATATGTGTGTGTGTGTGTGTGTGTGTGTGTGTGTGTGTGTGTGTGTGTGTGTGTGTGTGTGTAATTCAAGAATATATCTCCTTTTCTTTATCTGTTTCAGCAAAATGAATCTGAGTTTGGGAATGTCTCTATTCAACCACCCCTATCTCTGCACCTCTTTTTCTTTTCAATTCTCCAGTCTCTCTCTCTCTCTCTCTCTCTCTCTCTCTTTCTCTTCTCTCTCTCTCTCTCTTTCTCTTCTCTCTCTCTCTCTCTCTTACTGGTGTTATAACCACAGTGAAAATCCATTTGTTCGCTTTAATTCTTTTCTTACTATGTTATATGTGTATGGAATCTTAACCTTCATTTGATATGGTTGTTTCTTATTCAATACGTTTTCACGATGCTCATCTTCCATTCTCTTATGTCACCATACAAGAAGTTAAATAATTTTAAACTCAAAGTCAAAAACAGCCAACGTCAAAGGATAAAAGCATGAGAGAGAGAGAGAGAGAGAGTGAGAGAGAGAGAGAGAGAGAGAGAGAGAGAGAGAGAGAGAGAGAGAGAGAGAGAGAGAGAGAGAGAGAGAGAGAGAGAGATTAATTATTATTGTTGTCAAATGATTTATGTATATTCTACATCATTGTTGACTTGATTACTTTTGTTGCTAAAGTAATAACATATATATAGTCTAAAACCATTACATAATTCCTTATCATTATATTATCATCGTTGTTACTTTTGTCTTATCAGAATCATTATTACTATCAAATCTGTGATTTCCTTATCGATACCATTATCATAATCATTACCATATATTTAATCATTCGTTATAGTAATATTGCCCTTTGTTTATCGCCATAACAGTCATTGCCATTATTAAAACACATGGGGGAAAATAATCTTGTCCGATAGACCCTGCTTCCAGTATCATCATTATACAAACTTACGGGAAGGAATAGACTAACAGAGAAAAATAGGTGAATAAACAAAGAAATAAACAAAGCTATATATATTTATCAACAAGGACAGCAATAATCGTTATATGGCTAATTATTACTTCATTATTCTCTCTAACTCTCTGTGGTGTAACGGTAACGCAGCCGCCTCTAAAGCGTCACTATCTGAGTTTTTTTTTTTTTTCTTTAGTTATTTGTAATAGCCATCCTAATTGAGATGATGATGAGAATGTCAAAATAATAGCAATAATAATGATAATAATAATAATAAAATATGTGAGAAAGAGGATAAAGAACGAAATAATCTATCCACAGTTTTAAAGATTTATGCGTGTAAACATAAACATGTATATACAAATATATATCAACAATGTCTGCTCCTATATATGTGTGTGTATATATACATAGGTTAAATATATATTCATGTATATATATATATATATATATATATATATATATATATATATATATATATATATATATATATATATATATATATATATATATATATATACAATGAAAACCACAATATCGTGTTGATAATATGGAAGCAAAACCCACA
>NC_091588.1:15663762-15671262 GCF_042767895.1 Penaeus vannamei
AGCATTTATTTTGGTATGAAATGGATTGTTGTATTTCACCTTATCATCAGGATATCATGTTTACATTTCATTTAATCCATTCCCATGAAAAAATAACCGATTTTCTTTTGTATTGATACTGTTTAATATATTGCATTATTATTAATTTGATGATTTTTAAAACGAGTATTCGTTTAACAAATACAGTATTGTAAAAAGTAATTTTATAGCTTCTTACAAAAATTTGTATATTTATTTATATTTGCTTTGAAAACGTACTGGTGTTCAGAAATAAGTAAGAATCTTATAGTATTACTACTGGATATCTTAAAGAAAGGCAGATGTTTTTGAAAGAGTAAAAGGATATGGAAATACTGGTAATTCCATATCAAAGTTTGGGATTGCACATATTCAAATTTGATAGTGACTAATGATCTATGATTATTTTTCGGTTTCCATTAATGCTGATATACTTTTCTTATACAACACATAATGTAGTTTATGTAGTTTATATATATATATATATATATATATATATATATATATATATATATATATATATATGTATATATATATATATATATATATATATATATATATATATATATATATATATATATATGTGTGTGTGTGTGTGTGTGTGTGTGTGTGTGTGTGTGTGTGTGTTTGTGTATATATATATATATATATATATATATATATATATATATATATATATATATATATATATATATATATATACACAAACACACACACACACACACACACACACACACACACACACACACACACACACACACATATGTATAAATACTTTTCCCAATCCATACTTATTACACCTAGACGCCGTGGCCGAGTGGGTAAGGGCGCCGGATTCGAAACCCGAGATCGCGAGTTCGAATCTGCAAAAGGGAGCCAAAAATGCTCCCTCTGATTGCAACCTCGCCCGGTGCTCAAAGACATGGAATGCAACCGAGCATTAAAGTTACAAGACGCCCGCCGTTTGCAATCAGTTTTTCTCTCGTGTATTTTTATGTATGTGTTTGTATTTATATGTTCGTGTGGGCTATGTGCAATTCGTGCTGCTAATATATATTTTTTTCCTATTTCTGTGTAGAAAATATAATTCTTTGTAAAATATACGTACATCCCAGTGTAACTACACATGTGTACATAAATGTCCCTGAAATCCTAACTCCATTCATGTATGTGTAAATATGTTTATAAATTTGTGTGTGATGTAAAATCGAACAGGAAAGGTAAAGGAAAAAAGCAAAGAAACACTAAGAATATTGAAGAGGAACAAAACAACAACTAGAAAAATAAAGTAAGGTGTGAAAAAGACAAAAAGTGAAAATAGAAAGCGCGTCGGAAATGCGATAAAAATTCGGATAAAAAATGAAGAGAAACGTCACAGTGATTAAAAATAATAAATAAATAAAATAGAGTAGAAAATGCGATAAATATGCGAAAGAAAGACAAATTCAGAAGTAAAAAGTACAGAAAACTGCGACAACAAAACAGGAAATAAAGCTAAGAAAAGTGAAAAAAGAAACGCGAAAATGAGAGAAAGTGAACGTGGAAAATGCGTCGAAATTGCGATAAAAATGCGAATTAAGAAAAAAGTGCGAGAGAAAATGCACAATAGTTTGCTAACAATATATAATAAAGCGAGGAAAAAGGACAAAAATTGCATGCGTCTAAACTTGTGATATAAAATAGAAAAAAATGCAATGTAGTAAAACATGATAAAAGATAAATGGCGTTAAAAAGTAATAAAGTTTAAAAAGAACGAAGTAAGAGCATAACAGTAATAAATACAAGCGCCCCGGTTGCTATGCGTTTATTTATGTTCATATAATTGTTTTTATGTGTGTGCGTGTGGGCCATGTATAACTCATGATAGGTCAGTCTAAAATCCCCCATATTTTCCTATTAAAAACGAGCCCTCATTCTGTATTCGGATTTTACCTAAAGAACTTATTTAGGCGAGAAATATTTGCGAGGATTAATTGTCTGAAACAGCTCTCGCGTATAGAATATGGGTTATTACCTGAAGCACTCAGAGACGTTTACATCCAAGATAAAAAAAATCAAACAAAATGAAGAGAAACGCCCCTATGATTAGAAAAGTGATAAATAGTGAAAGTAGATAATGCGTCAAAATACGGTGAATATGCGAGATTGAAAAATGAAATAAATACAAGAAACTGATCTAACAAAACAGGAACTATACACGAGTCTAAACTTGCGAAAAACGATGTTAACAAATAAGAAAGTTTAAAAAGAATGAAGAGAATGATAACGAAACAAATATGCCACCCCGGTGGCAGTCACTTGTATGTATTTGTCTTTACTTCCGTGCGTGCGTGTGAACTCATGAAGTCAATGAAAATTCCACTATATTTCTTATTTCAGTGTAGGACATTAAAACAAGCTCCCATCCTACATTGCTTGGCTTACGCTGAAATAGCTTATTTTGGAGAGAAATATTTGCGAGCAGAACATGGCCTATACTTGAATGGCTCGTCGGCCACCTTTCTGATGTGAGAACTGCGATGACGGCAGCAACTCCAACTGAAAGGGGGCGCTTCAGTGCTAGTGACTGAAATGCCAGTTATTTTCCGTTTGGAAATCAAACTGGCAATTCAATTTGAAACTTGCTATTGCGCTTTACCTTCACTACTCATTATTATCACTATTATCAGTATCGTATCAAACACACACACACACATACGGCATATAGGCCGTATGAGTGTGTGCGTAATAAAACGTGCCAATTAATTCAGGTAAAAAAATGACATAACATGTTAACTATTGTTAAGATAGATAGAGATAGAAATGGATAGATATATAGTTAGATAGATAGAGTGAGTGAGAGAGAGAGAGAGAGAGAGAAGTTTGTCAGCAAAAATATATAAGCAGAACATAAACGATGTAGTTACATCCCTGTTACGTTCTTTCAATCAGTATTGACAAATAACTGGAAACAAGAAACGTTTCTTTGGCAAAAGCCAGGAGGTAATTACTAGTGAAAACGGTACATCATTATGTAATAGATGAAAATGGCTAATTCAGGGGCATGCAAAGGTGATGCTTCTCACAACTCAGATCATCGCTAATACTGTTATCTCAATTGCTGGTATTGATAGAGTCACATTTACCCCTATTGCCATTTTACAAGGGTTATTACTGATCTTTATTATCATTGTGTTGATTTGCCTCATTTCTTCTGATCGGCTTTACCACTGTTATTGTGATTATTGGAGTCATTGCCATTTTCATCTTTATCCTTCGCGTCTTTTTCCTTATCTTTCTCTTCCTCTCCATCTATCATCTCCCTTTCCGTCTTTCTCTCACTTATGCATTTCTCTTCTGAAAGTAAACCGGGCTGCGGCTGCAAACACACATATTTATAGGTCTATTTATTTATCCATCTATTCATTTATATATCCATTTAATTATCTTTCTATATATCTGCTTATCTGTCTATTCATCTATCTATCTATTTATCTCTATACATATATATCTGTTTATCTCTCTCTCTCTCGCTCTCTCTCTCTCTCTCTCTCTCTCTCTCTCTCTCTCTCTATATATATATATATATATATATATATATATATATATATATATATATATATGTGTGTGTGTGTGTGTGTGTGTGTGTGTGTGTGTGTGTGTGTGTGTGTGTGTTTCTCTATTTATCTGTTTGTTTATCTATTTATCTATATATCTGTCTTCCCGTCTATCTATAGAACCATTGATCTATATATATACCAAATAGATATATAAAGAGAAAGATAGATAAATGGAGGGAGAGAGATTTATATGCGGACAAAGATAAATAAATATGTAAGCAGAGGTAGATGGATAGAGAAAGGGAGAGACATATGGAGAGAGAAAGAGTGCATGTATTTTATCATTCATGTCTTTATATACTCTCTCTCTCTCACACACACAAACACACACACACACACACACACACACACACACACACACACACACACACACACACACACACACACACACACGCACACATGCAAAAGGTCTGGTGTGGCATTGCTGAAGCTAACCTCAAAATTCATTCAAAGTTCTCTCGTATTTAAACGTAAACTTCCGTGGTGTAAAGGAAAGCACGATCGTCTCATACGGGACGGGTTCGGGTTCGATCCCCAATGGAGGCTATTTTTATAATGGTAATAACAATAATGATAATTTTAGAAATAATAATGACAATAATAATTATTATAATAAAGATAATGATATCATTATTATTTCTATTGCCATTATTAGCATGATAATTATTGGAATAGAGTTAATCATTACTATTATTACAGTAATTATCAAAATTATCACCATAATTATCATTTTATCATTATTATCGTTATTATTGTCATTATCATCATTATTGTCAATAATAAAGGAATTATCATGGAAATCCTCATAATTACCTGAATGTTAAAATCATCATAATTACCATTAAAGAGCGAAAAAGTTTTTTTTCGATGTTTCTCTCATAAGGCTGCAATACGCTAGATTTTGCCGTTTTTTCGACTTTTGGGATTTTATTACTTTTAGCCTTTATTTCATTATGAATGGATTGAGTAATCATTATTAACATCATTATTATCATTATTGTCATTATTTTTATGATTATTATCATTATAGTCATTACCATCATTATTATCATCATTATTACAGTTATAATAATTATTATGCTAATTATTATTACTATTTTCATCATTATAACTATTTTTATAATGATAATAACAATAATAATGACAATAATACTAATTATAATAACAAAGATAATATTATTCTTATTTCTATTGCCATTATTAGTAGGAAAATTATTGGAATAGAATTAATCATTGCTATTATTACAGTAATTACCAAAATTATCATTATAATTATCATTTTATCATTATTATCATCAATATCATCATAATTATCATTATTATCATCATTATTGCAGTTACAATTATCATTATGATTATTATTTTATCATTATAATGATCATTTTATCATTATTATCATCATAATTATCATTATTATTATCATTATTGCAGTTATAATCATTATTATGCTACTTATTATTGCTCCTTTCATCATTATAACTATTTTTTTAATGATAACAACAATAACGATAATTTTAGAAATAATGTGCCAGTAATAATAATTATAATGACAAAGATAATGATGTTATTATCATTTCTATTACCATTATTAGTATGGAAATTATTGGAATAGAGTAAATTGTTGGTATTATTGCAGTAATTATCAAAATTATCATTATGATTATAATTTTGTTATTATCATTATTATTGTCATTATCATCATAATTATCCTCGTTATTGTCAATAATAAAGGAATTATCATGGAAATCCTCATAATTACTTGAATTAATGTTAAAAATATCATAATTACCATTAAAAAGCGAAAAAGATTTTTTTTTTCCACGTTTCTCTCATAAGGCTGCAATATGCTAGATTTTGCCGTTTTTTCGAATTTTGGGATTTTATTACTCTTAGCCTTTATTTCATTATAAATGGACTGAGTAATTAATTATCATCATTATTATCATTATTGTCATTATTTTTATGATTATCAATATAGTTATTATCATCATTATTGCAGTTATAATAATTATTATGCTAATTATTATTGCCATTTTATCATTAAAACTATTTTTATAATGATAATAACAATAGTGATAATTTTAGAAATAATAATGACAATAATAATAATTATAATAACAAAGCTAATTATATTATTATTATTTCTATTGCCATTATTAGTATGAAAAAAAATCATTCCTATTATTGCAGTAATCATCAATATTATCATTATAATTATCATTTTATCATTATTATCATCATTATCATTATTATCATCATTATCATCATAATTATCATTATCATCATTATTGCAGTTATAATAATTATTATGCTAATTATTATTGCTCCTTTCATCATTAAAACTATTTTTATAATGATAACAATAATTATAATTTTAGAAATAATAATGACAATTATAATTATTATAATGACAAAGATAATGATGTTATTATTATTTCTATTGCCATTATCAGTATGAAAATTATTAGAATAGAGGTAATTGTTGCTATTATTGCAGTAATTATCAAAATTATCATTATAATTATCATTTTATCCTTATTATCATTATTATTGTCATTATCATCATAATTATCATGATTATTGTCAATAATAAAGGAATTATCATAGAAATCCTCATAATTACCTGAATTAATGTTAAAATTATCATAATTACCATTAAAAAGCGAAAAAGGTTTTTTTTCGACGTTTCTCTCAAAAGGCTGTAATACCCTAGATTTTGCCGTTTTTTCGACCTTTGGGATTTTATTACTTTTAGCCTTTATTTCATTATGAATGGACTGAGTAATTACTATTATCACCATTATTATCATTACTGTCATTATTTTTATGATTATTATCATTATAGTCATTATCATCATTATTATCATCATTACTGCAGTTATAATAATTATTATACTAATTATTATTGCTATTTTCATCATTATAACTTTTTATAATGATAATAACAAAAATGATAATTTTAGAAATAATAATGACCATAATAATTATTATAATAACAAAGATAATAATAATATTATTATTTCTATTGCCATTATTAGTATGAAAATTATTGGAATAGAGTTAATCATTGCTTTTGTTGCAGTAATTATCAAAATTATCATTATAATTATCATTTTATCATTATTATCATCATTATCATCATAATTATCATTATTATCATCATAATTATCATTATTATCATCATTATTGCAGTTATTATAATTATTATGCTAATTATTATTGCTCCTTTCATCATTATAACTATTCTGATAATGATAATAACAATAATGATAATTTTAGAAATAATAATGACAATGAGAATAATTATAATGAGATAGATGATGATATTATTATTTATATTGCCGTTATTAGTATGAAAATTATTGGAATAGAATAAATTGTTGGTATTATTGCAGTAATTATCAAAATTATCATTCTAATTATTATATCATTATTATTGTCATTATCATCATAATTGTCATTATCATTATAATTATCATCATTAACATCAATAATAAAGGAATTATCATGGAAATCCTCATAATTACCTGAAATAATGTTAAAATCATCCTAATTACCATTAAAAATCGAAAAAGATTATTTTTCGACGTTTCTCTCAAACGGCTGTAATACGCTAGATTTTATCGTTTTTTCGACTTTTGGGAGTTTATTACTTTTAGCCTTTATTTCATTATAGAATGACTGGGGTAATTATCATTATCATCATTATTATCATTATTGTCATTATTTTTATGATTATTAACATCATAGTCACTATCATCATTATTATCATCATTATTGCAGTTATAATAATTATTATGCTAATCATTATTTCAGTAATAATAATTAGTATGCTAATCATTATTGCTATTTTCATCATTATAACTATTTTTATATTGATAAT
>NC_091588.1:15676262-15678762 GCF_042767895.1 Penaeus vannamei
AAAAACGGCAAACTCTAGCGTATTACAGCCTTTGGAGAAAAAGGTCGAAAAAAACCTTCTTCGCTTTTAAATGATAATTATTATTTTAACATTAATTCAGGTAATTTTGATGATTTTCATGATAATCCCTTTATTATTACCAATAATGATAACTATGATGATAATGACAATAATAATAATGATAATAATAATAAAATGATAATTTTAATGATAATTTTGATAATTACTGCAATAATAGCAATAATTAACTCTATTCTAATAATTTTCATACTAATAATGACAATAGAAATAATAATGATATCATTATCATTGTTATTATAATGAGTATTATTGTCATTATTATTTCTAAAATTATCAATATTATTATTATTATAAAAATAGTTATAATGATGAAAATGACAGTAATAATTAGCATAATAATCATTATAACTGCAATAATGATAATGATAGTAATGATAATGATGACGATAAGTATTTTTATTAGCTTTAATGTTAAAATTAAAATGATGATAATCATAAGAATAATAACAATAATGATGATAATGGTGATAAAAATAATCATAGAGTACATTTATAGTGAAATAAAGGCTAAAACTAATAAAATCCCAAAAGTCGAAAAACCGGCAAAATCAAGCGGATTTCTTGTGAGAGAAAGGACCAAAAAAGTCCTTATAAAAATGGTTGTAATGAAGAAAATGACAGTAATAATTTGCATAATAATCATTATAACTGCAATAATGATAATGGTAATAAATATAATCATGAAGATAATGACTATAATGATGATAATGATAATAATAATCATAGAGTCCAATTATAATGAAATAAAGGCTAAAACTGATAGAATCCCAAAAATCTAAAAGAAAACGGCAAAATCTAGCGTATTAAAGCCTTTTGAGAGAAAGGTCGGAAAACCCCCTTTTTCGCTTTTAAATGATAATTATGATGATTTAAATATTAATTCAGGTAATTATGAGGATTTTCATGATAATTCCTTTATTATTAACAATAATGATGATTATTATGATGATAATGACAATAATAATAATGATAATAGTAATAAAATGATAATTATAATGATGATCTTGATAATCACTGCAATAATAGCAATAATTAACTCTTTTCCCAATAATGTTCATACTAATAAGGACAATAACAAATAATAATACCATTATTATTGTTATTATAATGAGTATTGTTGTCATTATTATTTCTAAAATTATCATTATTGTTATTATCACTATAAAATAGTTATAATGATGAAAATGACAGTAATAATTTGCATAATAATCATTATAACTGTAATAATGATAATGATAATAATGATAATCATGACGATAATGACTATAATGATGATAATCATAAGAATAATGGCAATAATGATGATAATAATAATCATAGAGTCCATTTATAATGAAATAAAGGCTAAAACTAATAAAATCCAAAAAGTATAAAAAAAACCCGGTAAAATCTAGCGTATTACAGCCTTTTCAGAGAAAGGTCGAAATTTTTTTTTTGGCTTTTAAATGATAATTATGATGATTTTAACATTAATTCAGGCAATTATGATGATTTTCATGATAACTCCTGTATTCTTAACAATAATGATGATAGTTATGATGATAATGACAATAATAATAATGATAATAATAATAAAATGATAATTATAATGATAATTTTGATAATTACTGCAATAATAGAAATAATTAACTCTATTCTAATAATTTTCATACTAATAAGGACAATAGAAATAAAAATATCATTATTATTGTTATTATAATGAGCGTTATTGGCGATAATGTCTATAATGATGATAATCATGAGAATAATGACAATAATGATGATAATGATGATAATAATCAGAGAGTCCATTTATAATGAAATAAAGGGTAAAACAAATAAAATCCCAAAAGTCGAGAAAACGGCAAAACCTTTTAAGAGAAAGATCGAAAAAACACCTTTTGCGCTTTTAAATGATATATATGATAATTTTAACATTAATTCAGGTAATGATGATTTTCATGATAATTCCTTTATTATTAACAATAATGATGACAATGATGACAATAACAATAATGATAATGACAATAATAATGATAATAATAATAAAATGATAATTATAATGATAATTTTGATAATTACTGCATTAATAGCAATAATTAACTATTCTAATAATTTTCATACTAATAATGACGATAGAAGTAATAATATCATTATTATTGTGACGGCGCGTCACGGAAGGGGTTGCCAAGCACCGAATTTGTAAGAGGTTTGAGTGTGGGTTAAATGCACTCCATCTCAGACTTACAAAACAATCTTCTGGAGGCGGAGCGTTTAGGAAATGGGCAAGGACTTGCCAAAAGGGCGTCAGAAAAGGCATTAAAATTAAAGTGAACACCCAAAGTGAACAACACGACCACACGTTCCCATAAGCGAATCCATGAATCCGAGGCGCGTTCGTGTAATTAAAAATACATAACTTTACAATGATAATAATAAT
>NC_091588.1:15688762-15693762 GCF_042767895.1 Penaeus vannamei
TACATATATATATACATATATATATATATGTGTGTGTGTGTGTGTGTGTGTGTGTGTGTGTGTGTGTGTGTATGTGTGTGTGTGTGTGTGTGTGTGTGTGTGTGTCTGTGTGTATGTGTATGTATATGTAATATCGATCTACAATTATCTATCTATCCGTATGCATATATACAAAGGTATATATATATATAGATATATATATATATACATATATATATATACATATATATATATATACATATATATATATCTATATCTATATCTATATATATATATAATGTCTATATATATATATATATATATATATATATATATATATATATATATATATATATATATATATACATGTCTATATATATATATATGTATATATATATGTATATATATATATGTATATGTATTTATATATATATGTATATATATATGTATATATATATTTATATATATATGTATATATATATATGAATATATATATATGTATATATATGTATATATATGTATATACATATACATATATATATATACATATATATATATATATATATATATATATACATATATATATATATATATATATATATATATATATATATATATATATATACATGTATATATATATATATATATATAATATATATATATATATATATATATATATATATATATATATAGGGTGGTGTGAAGCGATGGAGTGGTAGTCTAGTTAGTGTTTAGAGCTTTTTCATGCATTCTCGCTTATAGTTGCCACCCCTGGCTAGCCCCGTGCGAAAAGGGGAGCAGCTCTGCATAAGCCTCCCTCTGCCAGTGCATAGCCTCTCTATCATGGAGACTCCCTTCACTGCCTCCTCGTGTCCTCCCATGGAAACTGGGTACCTTGCAGTTCCAGGCTAAACTGAAGGGGATCTCGGAGCAGCAGGAGGCCCCAGACGTTCAGGGTCATGGCCCACCAGCGTGTGGACACACCCTGGCCCTGTACCAACTCCTGCCCCCAAGCCCCCTGGGGTTAATGGGAGGCTCGGGGGAGGTGGGCCGTGCCAGTCCTCCTCCCCCCAGATATAACTAATCGGCAGTGATTGGTATAAAAGGAAAGGCTGGGAGGAAGGGAAATGCCCCTCCCACCCAGCAAGCGAGGCGGACTGTGGGCCCTGCTGGGAGGGCGACTGCTGGAGTGCAGGCTGGGAACGGGAACTACTCGTCTCGCCTGCGCTTTGGTGGCCGCCAGCCCAGAGTGAAGCTTGTGGGGGAAAGCCCTCGGGAACCCCACAGGTGGATGATGGGGCACATAGCCCGCCACCCCCTTTTATATAGGGCAGCGTCGGTGGAGTGGCAGAGGTGGCATCCACCCGGAGTGACTGCCAGAGACTGAACCTCAGGCGGGAAGTCAGGGTGGGGGCTTGGAACGTCCGTTCTTTACGTCATGATGATCGGTTGCCTCTACTGTCGAGGGAACTGGGGAGGCTGAGAGTTGAGGTGGCTGCTCTCTCGGAGGTGAGGACGCTTGGCAGCGGCATGACCTGTGTAGATGGCTACACCTATTACTGGTCGGGCCGCAGCGATGGCCACCATCTCCAGGGAGTAGCCATTGCCATCTCCAGCAGACTCCAGCCCTCGGTAGTAGAGGTTACTCCTGTTGATGAGCGTATAATGGTATTGAGATTGAAGCTATCTTTTGGCTTCATGTCTCTTATTGCTGTGTACGCTCCTACCGATGTTTATAAACTTGACGTCAAAGAGATGTTCTACGCCAAACTTAAATCTGTGGTAGACAGATATCCCCGCCGAGATATTCGTATTGGTCTGGGTGACTTTAATGCAATTTTAGAAATAATAATGACAATAATACTCATTATGACAACAATAATAATGAAATTATTATTATTATTATTGTCATTATTAGTATGAAAATTATTAGAATTGAGTTAATTATTGCTATTATTGCAGTGATTATAAAAAATATCATTATAATTATCATTTTATTACTATTATCATTACGATTATTGTCATTATCATCGTAATTATCATCCTTATTGTTAATGATAGAGGAATTATCCTTAAAATCATCATAATTGCCTGAAATAATTTTATAATTATCATAATTATCACTTAAAAGCGAAAAAGGGTTTTTTTCGACCTTTCTCTCAAAAGGCTGTAATACGCTAGATTTTGCCCTTTTTTCGACTTTTGGATTTATATTAGTTTTAGCCTTTATTTCATTATAAATGGACTCTATGATTATTATCATCATTATTGCCATTATTCTTATGATTATCATCATCATATTCATTATCGTCATGATTATCATTATTATCATTATTGCAGTTATAATGATTATTATGCTAATTATTTCTATCATTTTCATCATTATAACTATTTCTATAATGATAATAACAATAATGATAATTTTAGAAATAATAATTATAATAATACTCACTGTAATAACAATAATAATGATAATATTATTATTTCTATTGTCATTATTAGTATGAAAATTATGAGAATAGAGTTGATTATTGCTATTATTGCAGTAATTATCAAAATTATCATTATAATTCTCATTTTATTATTATTATTATCATTATTATTATTGTTAATAATAAAGGAATTATCATGAAAATCATCTTAATTACCTGAATTAATGTTAAAATCATCATAATTATCATTTAAAAGCGAAAAATGGTATTTTTCGTCCTTTCTCTCAAAAGACTGTAATACGTTAGATTTTGCCGTTTTTTCGAGTTTTGGGATTTTATTAGTTTTAGCCTTTATTTCATTATAAATGGATTCTATGATTATTATTTTCATCATTATTGTCATTATTCTTATGATTATCATCATTATAGTCATTATCGTCATGATTATCATTATCATTATCATTATTGCAGTTATAATGATTATTATGCTAATCATTACTATTATTTTCATCATTATAACTATTTTCATATTTTTCGGCTTTTGGGATTTTATTAGTTTTAGCCTTTATTTCATTATAGATGGACTCTATGATTATTATTATCATTATTATCATTATTGTTATTATTCTTATGATTATCATCATTATAGTCATTATTGTCATGATTATCATTATAATCATTATCATTAATACAGTTGTAATGAGTATCATGCTAATTATTTCTATCATTTTCATCATTATAAGTATTTTTATAATAATAATAACAATGATGATTTTAGAAATAATAATGACAATAATACTCATTATGATAACAATGATGATAATATTATTATTATTTCTATTGTCATTAGTAGTATGAATATTATTAGAATAGAGTTGATTATTGCTATTAGTGCAGTAATTATCAAAGTTATCATTATAATTATCATTTTATTATAATCATTGATATTATTGTCATTATCATCATAATTGTTAATAATAAAGGAATTATCATGAAAATCATCATAGTTACCTGAAATAATGTTAAAACCATCATAATTATCATCTAAAAGCGAGAAAGGTTTTTTTCGACCTTTCTCTCAAAAGGCTGTAATCCGCTAGATTTTGCCATTTTTTTCGACTTATTATACGGATTTTATTAGTTTTAGCCTTTATTTCAGTATAAATGGACTCTATGATTATTATTATCTTCATTATTGTCATTATTCTTATGATTATCATTATTTTAGTCTTTAATGTCATGATTATCATTATTATCATTATCATTATTGTAGTTATAATGATTATTATGCTAATTATTACTGTCATTTTCATCATTATAACTTTTTATAATAATAATAACAATAATGATAATTTTAGAAATAATAAAGGCAATAATACTCATTATAATAACAATAATAATGATATTTCATTAGAATAGAGTTAATTATTGCTACTTTTGCAGTAATTATCAAAATTATCATTATAATTATCATTTTATTATTATTATCATTATCATCATTGTAATTATCATCATAATTATCATCATTATAGGTAATAATAAAGGAATTATCATGAAAATCATCATTATTACCTGAATTAATGTTAAAATCATCATAATTATAATCTAAAAACGAGAAAGTTTTTGTTTTACCCTTTTCTCAAAAGGCTGTAATATGCTAGATTTTGCCGTTTTTCGACTTATGGGATTTTATAATTTTCATCATTATAATGTTAGCAACAATAATGATAATTTTAGAAATATTAATGACAATAATAATAATTATAATGACAAATATAATGATATTATTATTATTATTTCTATTGCCATAATTATTTTTGTCATCATAATTATCATCATTATTGTCAATAATAAAGTAATTATTATGGAAATCCTCATAATTACCTGAATTAATGTTAAAATCATAATTACCATTAAAAAGCGAAAAAGTTTTTTTTCGACCTTTCTCTCAAAAGGCTATAATACGCTAGATTTTGGCGTTTCTTCGACTTATGGGATTTTATTACTTTTAGCCTTTATTTCATTATAAATGGCCTGAGTAATTTTTACTATCATCGCTATTATTATTATTGTCATTATTTTTATGATTATTATCATTATAGTCATTATCATCATTATTATTATCATTATGGCAGTTATAATAATAATTATGCTAATTATTATTGCTCTTTTCATCATTATATCTACTTTTATAATGATAATAACAATAATGGTAATTCTAGAAATAATGACAATAATAATAATTATAATAAATAAATTCATGATATCATTATTGTTTCTATTGCCATTATTAGTATGAATATTATTGGAATAGAGGTAATCATTGCTATTATTGCAGTAATTATGAAAATTATCATAATAATTATAATTTTATCATTATTATCATCATTATGATTATAATTATCATTATCATCATTATAATTATAATTATCATTATTATAATCATTATTGCAGTTATAATTATTATTATGCTAATTAGTATTGCTCTGTTCATCATTACAACTATTTTTATAATGATAACAACAATAAGAATAATTTTAGAAATAATAATGACATTATATAATAATAATTGTAATGACAAAGATAATA
>NC_091588.1:15706113-15708613 GCF_042767895.1 Penaeus vannamei
CCACAGAACTCAGCACTCCTGTACACCCTGCAATTCTGAAGGATCCTCCAACGAGTGCTAACAAGTATGTGGTCGATCTCCTTGGCTGCGTTACCCGCATCACTGTACCATGTCCAGCGATGTGGGTCTGGGCGCTGGTACCAGGAGCCAGAAATCCTCAATTTCTGGGACCTAGCAAAGTCCCGGAAAAGGAGGCTATTCTCGCTACCGGCATCAGCTCCTGAACCATGGGGACCGACAGACATCTCATAGCCAGCTCGATCACAGCCAGATACCGCATTGAAGTCGCCCAGAACAATGCGAATATCTCGTCGAGGACATCTGTCTGCCACAGATGTAAGTTTGGCGTAGAACATCTCTTTCATGTCAAGTTTACAAACATCGGTAGGAGCGTACACAGCAATAAGAGACATGAAGCCAAAAGAAAGCTTCAATCTCAATACCATTATACGCTCATCAACAGGAGTAACCTCTACTACCGAGGGCTGGAGTCTGCTGGAGACAGCAATGGCTACTCCCTGGAGATGGTGGCCATCGCTGCGGCCCGACCAGTAATAGGTGTAGCCACCTACACAGGTCATGCCGCTGCCAGGCCTCCTCACCTCCGAGAGAGCAGCCACCTCAACGCTCAGCCTCCCCAGTTCCCTCGACAGTAGAGGCAACCGATCATCCTGACGCAAAGAACGGACGTTCCAAGCCCCCACCCTAACTTCCCGCCTGAGGTTCAGCCTCTGGCAGTCGCTCCGGGTGGATGCCACCTCTGCCACCCCTGCCGACGCTGTCCCATATAAAAGGAGGTGGCGGGCTGCGTGCCCCATCATCCACCTGTGGGGTTCCCGAGGGCTTTCCCCCACAAGCTTCACTCTGGGCTGGCGGCCACCAGAGCGCAGGCGAGACGGGTAGTTCCCGTTCCCAGCCTGCGCTCCAGCAGTCGCCCTCCCAGCAGGGCCCACAGTCCGCCTCACTTGCTGGGTGGGAGGGGCTTTTCCCCTCCTCCCAGCCTCTCCATTTATAAGTCGCACTGCCGATTGGTTTATATCTGGGGGGAGGAGGACTGGCAAGGCCCACCTCCCCCGAGCCTCCCATTAACCCCAGGGGGCTAGGGGGCAGGAGTTGGTACAGGGTCAGGGCGTGTCCACACGCCGGTGGGCCATGGCCCTGAACCTCTGGGGCCTCCTGCTGCTCCGAGATCCCTCCCAGTTTAGCCTGGAACCGCAAGGTACCCAGTTTCCATGGGAGGCCACGAGGAGGCACTGCAGGGAGTCTCGATGATGGAGAGGCTATGCACTGGCAGGGGGAGGCTTATGCAGAGCTGCTCCCTTTTTCGCACGAGGCTAGCCAGCGGTGGCAGCTGTAAGCGAGAAGGCATGCCAAAAGCTCTTAACACTAACTAGACTACCACTCCATCGCTTCACACCACCCTGCGCATGAAGCACCCACCCATATATATATATATATATATATATATATATATATATATATATATATATATATATATATATATATATATATATATATATATATATATACATTTATGTAAATATATATATATATATATATATATATATATATATATATATATATATATATACATATATTTGTGTATGTACATATCTGTCTATCTATCTATCCATCTATCTATCTATATATACATACACAGATACATACTTTATATATATATATATATATATATATATATATATATATATATATATATATATATATATATATATATATATATATATATATATATATATATATATATGTATATATATATATATATATATATATATATATATATATATATATATATATATATATTCACAAACACACACCAACGAGCGCGCGCGCAGAGGTATATGATGGAGGTCGGGGAAGCAAGGAAAGGAGGGAGAGAAAGAAAGAAAGGGGAAGGAGTGGTGGGGATGGGGGCGGGCGATGAGCAAGTGGAATATAAATGCATTCAGCAAAAAGGGGAAGAAAGATGGAAAACTGTTCAAGAGGATCGTGTTTGGGATAAAAGTAAAGACAAAAAGAAGGAGAAGGAAAGAGAGAGAGAGAAAGAGTGAGAAAGAGAGAGAGACAGAGAGAAAGAGAGAGAGACAGAGAGAGAGAGAGAGAGAGAGAGAGAAAGAGAGAGAGAGAGAGAGACAGAGAGAAGAGGGAGAGAGAGAGAGAGAGAGAGAGAGAGAGAGAGAGAGAGAGAGAGAGAGAGAGAGAGAGAGAGAGAGAGAGAGAGAGATAATTAGTGAGCAAAGCAAGGGCAAACCCCACTATTAGCAATAACATAAACATGCCAAAAAGAACATTAATATAAATGCAAAGGCACCAAACAAACGAAAATAATAATCATGTAAAGCAAGGAAAAACAAAATAAGAGGCTCAGATAACACAAAAGAGAGGAATATGCATTTTGCCTTCAAAATCCCACCTCTTGCTAGCTACTCGTAGAACCGTAACACAAATTCGGTCTCTTCTTCTCGCAACCCTGATTGCGTCA
>NC_091588.1:15740138-15742638 GCF_042767895.1 Penaeus vannamei
CTTAAGAGAGGTAGTCATTTATCACTCAGAGACAGAGAAGCAGACAGGAATCCGAAAAGTGATTCAACATGATTCTAGGATTGTCAGCTTTGTCAAATGGAATGCCAGTAGTCTATCCAAAATGTCATTTCTTACATATATTAAGAAAGGGCAATATTTTCTGTTGTATTTTTTCTCATTATCGCTATTGTGATGATGATGGTGATGATAATATTGACAACAATAGTAATGATAATGATAGATAACAAGAATAATAATTATAGTAATAATAACAACAATGATACTACTACTACTAATGATAATAATGATAATAATAATAATAATAATAACAATAATAATAATAATAATAATGATAGCAATAAATGTAATAAATGATAACAATAACAATAATGATAATAACAGTGATAACTATTATAATAACAATGATGATGGTGATGAGATGATGATACTATAAAAAAAACTGTGATAATGATGATAATAGTAATAATAATAACAATGATAATAATATTTATAATGATAATAGCAACAACAACAATAATAACAATAATAATAATAATGATAATAATAATGAAAACAATAATAATAATAATGAAAGTAGCGATGATAATTATGATAATAATAATAACAATAATGACAATGATATTGATAATGATAATAAGAATGATAGTCATTATACTAGTGATAATAATAAAGATGATGATCATAATAGTAACAGGGATAATGACAATATTGATAATAATGATAATCATAAAAATCATTATGGTAATAATAACAATAATGAAAATAATAATAATGATAACAATAATAAAAATGATAATAAAAATAATGAAGATGACTGTGAAGATGATGATGATAGTGATGATAATACCGATAATTATGTTGATGACGATAATGACGATGATGAATAAATATAGCACTAGTACTAATAAGAAGCAATCACTGCAGTATGATACAATTGTATCAATATTTGTCTCAGGTTAAGTGACGTAATAAAAAAAATGGTGGAACGAAATCAAGGAAACAAACATCAAATCTCTCCAACTTTCAAACTAAAGAATTTCTTTTAAAAAAAGAAGAACAAGGAAAAACATATATGCATATATACATATACATATACATATATATATATATATATATATATATATATATATATATATATATATATATATATATATATATAAAGCATCTAAAACAGTTACTCCCGTCATGAATCAAAGCAATCTGATCATTCGAAATCCGAAGAACCTTGAACACGGAACGGGGATTCTTCTAGAAGTTCCCACGGCCATGAAGGCACAACGCCCAGGCAAACGACAGCTTTCCCGAGGAGATTTCGGGGCGCCTCCTCGCCCTGCTCTTTCCAATAAAGGCAACGTTGGCAACTCCTTGGGGAAGTGGTGCCACTCCATGATGTTTTTTGTTATTATTCCTGCCTCTTGAATGAGGAAATTAAGGCTATGGTGGTAGTATTAGTAGTATGGTGAGTGTTTGTATTGCTGCTTTTAATTTTGCTACTGCTTTTATTACTACTTCTGCTACTATTAATAATAATGCTGATATCACTATTACTATTGCGTGCACTACTTTCGCTGATTTTGCTGTTAGAAAGACTGTACCTATTACTATAATTGAATCTCTTGGAATTCCTCCTGTAACTGCCATCTTGTAATTATTGGTGTTGTTACGTTTGTCAAAATTATCATCACTGATGATTTTTACTGGATAATTTCCATGAATGTCATTTTTGATTGTATTATTCAATCATCATCACCATCTTCACTATCATATCAGTATCATTATGCTTATAATCACCATCATCATCATTATCTAATTACTGGTACTAGTATCACCATTACCATGATTAGTGCCATTGCCTCCGTGTTTTCTCTTTTTGTCTTACTCGCTACTTAAGTTTATGGCCGCCATTTATCTTCTCACGTTTTCCATCGAAATTATTACTCTCACTTTCAAACGGCTCCCCCCCCCCCATCTCCCCTGTCCTCCGTTAATTACCTTCCTGTCTATCCTCCCCCGATAGATCCAAATACTCCCACCCCAGTAACCTCCCTCCCTTCCCTCTTTCTCCCTCTCTCCGCCACCCTTCCCTCCCTCCCTTCCCTCTTTCTCCCTCTCCGCCACCCGCCCCTCCCTCCCTCCCTCCCTTAACTCTCTATCCTTTTCTCCGCCACCCACCCCTCCCACCCTCCCTCCCTTCCCTCTTTCTCCCTCTCCGCCACCCACCCCTCCCACCCTCCCTCCCTTCCCTCTTTCTCCCTCTCCGCCACCCGCCCCTCCCTCCCTTCCTGCACTCTTTCTCCCTCTCTCCGCCAGCCGCCCCTCCCTCCCTTCCCTCTTTCTCCCTCTCCACCACCCGTCCCTCCCTTCACTCTTTCTCCCTCCCTCCCTCCCTTCCCTCTCTCTCTCTCTCTGCCACCCGCCCCTCCCTCCCTCCCTTCCCTCTTTCTCCCTCTCTCCGCCACCCGCCCCTCCCTCCCTCTCT
>NC_091588.1:15904778-15909778 GCF_042767895.1 Penaeus vannamei
TGCTAGAAGAAGTTTAAAATGCAGTTGCATCTACCAGCACTATACCTGTTGTATTATGATTTTTACGAGGTCTTAAACTGCTATTAATGAAAATGACCAATTATTCTGATAACAGCAATACTGAGTATATCATATAATAACCGATCTTACTAGTATTTAGTATTAATGGTAATAGTAGTACTTAATTATTATTACCTTTATTAACATCGCCAGCACCATCATCATCACCGTCACGTTGTCGTCATCGCTATCATCAAGACCCTCATCATCGCCATTAGCATCGTCGTGATCGTCATCATCACCTCACCATGATTGTCACCATCATCTTCATCATCATTGCCATTATCGTCGCCGAGATCATCAATTATCGCCGCCACCATTATGATAATGATTATCTTTATTGTTATTCTAAATATCATATTCTGCTTGACTAGAATATTCAGAAGCACTGGGGCACCCATATCAATTATCAGTGCCAAAACTAAGAGTGTTCGTGTTGCATCATGGTCTCTGCCATCATCACCATCCCGATTATCATTCGTCAAAAGATAAAAAACCTTCACATATGCCTTTACATTCATAAAATTCACAGTCGTTACGATGATAATAATAATAATAATAATATTAATAATAATAATAATAATAATATTAATAATAATAATAATAATAATAATAATAATAATAATAATAATAAGACAAGATATTTAGATACAACAAAGAAAAGGAAAAGGAGAGAACAAAAAGTTACCAAGAAAATGGAAGAAAAAGGTCAACAATAAGGTTATTTCCACCGGGCGTAATTACCAGTGTTAATAACAGCGCAGCCACACAAACCTCCCTCGGTGGAGCCAACTTAGCTCCACACTCACATTGTTCCTTCTTCCTCGGCTCAGAGATTGAATTCTGTATATGTAAAATAAAGTGGAAAAAGGTCACAGTCATACTTCACAAAAGAAAGGCCATTAAACATTGTTTAGCCACGAGAATAAATATTTTATCCTCGTCATGTTTACAGCCAAAGCACATATTGTGTTTTCCTCCTCAATGACTCTTACCTCGTTGGAAAATGAGTATTTATGTTCCGTCTCTTCCTTTGAGGGAGCGTACCCTCCAATACAAAATATATTTAGGCGTGTTAGGGAACCCTGCGTTTACCCGAGGCAGCCATACACGATGGTTGGTGTGGTGCCATCTATCACTCCAAGAAGCTGACTTTACCGGACGGATGTTTTCTTCTGCTTTCGAAGTTCAATTTGGAGATCACAGCGCCGCCTAGAAAGAGAAATGCACAAACACCAAAACATATTCTTGTGGGAAACGCTCCATCTCTTTTCCCATTATTTTTCTTTCTTAAACGGTAGCTTTACTAATGACTAAAAAAAATCGATCATATTTTTTTCTTGAGTACGCGTGTCTAGAGGCTTCGCACCTTTCTGGAAGAATCTCACGGTTTTCAGTCATGGCATATACACAGGCCTCTGATGTGGTTACGTGGGACCTGATGTTGTATGTTCTTGTCATTGTTGAGCGTAATATTAATTACAATATAAGTACATGAGTACACAGTAACCGCGGCGTGTGTTTCTCCTCCTTGTGGTTTGAGACATGTTATGTTTGTGTCCATGTGATCATGCATGAGTGCATATCACTGTATGATTATGTTTCTTCAAGTATACTGTACTGTATGTAAGCCTGGTGTCTATTCATATAAGTTGATATTCATGTGTTCCCTGTACATGTGTATGAGTATGTGTGCATTTTGTTTCTATAAATGCTATTTTCTTAATCTATTTGTATCTTATTGTAAAGGAATGTCTATGCAGTATATAGATATTTGTATATATGCATACTGTATCTAAATACACGCATTCACAAATGGCAACTTGAAACAAAACATAAAGTTTTCTTATGATACAGAGAACATTTTGACTCTATAAGAAGTCCCTGACTTAGTTATCGGTCTCTCTCTCTCTCTCTCTCTCTCTCTCTCTCTCTCTCTCTCTCTCTCTCTCTCTCTCTCTCTCTCTCTCTCTCTTTGTCTCTCTCTCTCTCTCTCTTTCTACATCCCTCCCTCTCTCTCTCTCTCTCTCTCTCTCTCTCTCTCTCTCTCTCTCTCTCTCTTTCTGTTTCTGTCTCTGTCTCTCTCTCTCTCTCTCTCTCTATCTATCTATCTGTCTATCCATTTATCTATCTATATATTCAATTATCTATTTATCTATATAAATATCTATCTACTACCTATTCATTTCTATATCTCTATATCTCTATCTATCGATCTATCTCTCCCTCTCCTCCCTTCACGTTGTCCTCTAAATCACACTGCCCCGCTTACATGTAGCCTCCTCCATCCTCTGTTGAAACGTTCCTCTCTTCAGTTTATTGATTGTGTACCTCCACATCCTCCTCATTCTCCTCCTCTATTTCCCTTCTATTATCATCGTAATGGAGAGTTCCGGATGCGCAAACCGACAAATCATTACGAAAAAAAGGTAATACTGCTGGGTCGAGGCCACAGACAGGACCCTCATGGGACAGACTCAGGAACTCCCCTTGTTGCCGACAAAAAGGCATTGTATTCCCTTTCGACAAGGAAAAAGGAGGAAAAGCAGTAACAATAATTCTTCTGGTCTCGATGACACGGTTGATGTCATTGCTTTGTGTAAATATACATTGTGTGTTTACAAGGAAGTGCTGTGGCTTGTGTTAACGTAAACACACACACACATAAAGGGATTGCCTTATGTACACAGGAAGGTAGATACGGGTAATTGCCGTGTATATGCAGATGGTAAGCATCTATGTCTGTGTGTGTGTTTAAAAAGTGAATTGCTTAATCTACTGCAAAGACATTCAAACAAATACACATTCAGGGTGCAAGTATATCGGTATCGTCCGCTTGCCCCTGCATGGAAACTATCGCGATCGACACGTACCTGGAAACCCCTGGCAGTATGTTACACCAAGAGAGAAAAAAGAGTATCATCTTGAGCAGGAAAGTTACGGCTCATAAAACGTCACTTTAGAGAGAGAGGGGGAGACTTTCGTGAATAGCGAGCCATGAACAATCCGTTATTTCGAGCATAAAGCCCGTTATGGACAGACTTTGACTTGCCACATTACATCGCATACGGGTTCGGTTAATCCCTCAGTCACTCGGGCATCGATTTTAAACGATGTTTTGAATATGATACAAGATTTGGCTAAGATTGTGTCATTGCGGGGCTATCGCTGTCGGATGGGGAGGGCGTGGTTGCCATTGGCTGTTGTTAAAGGTGTTCATGATCTGTGCAGTATTTTGCTTTTTCTTTTTATTGTATTGTTGGCAGATAATTCCCGTTATAGAAGTAAATATATAGGAACATATGAATCTAAACAGTTTAACACACATCAATATACATTCAAATACACCCACATGACTAGATAGTTACAAATTACTAAGATTAAGTTAAAAAAAAGAGGGGGATTTCATGAACACACACATGCTCGCGCGTGTGTGCGTGGGTGCGCATCCCAGCTCAAAAGATCGAACCGCCAAAAGCCACGACTCGCGCTGCTCCTTGGCCACTTAACAGTGACAGATCTGACGAAGAGCTCGAAGATAATGAAACAAAACCGTCCGGCCACAAGCTCCTTGGCGGGGCCTCGTTTAGGGGACAGACTGCGGCGGCGGAAATCACTTCTTCATTAGCATATCAAGCCACATTGTCTCCCTCTCTTCCCTCCCTTCCCCTTCCTCCCATAGGCTCCTCGTGGCCACCAAGCTTGTGTCGAGAACCCTGGCTTGACCGCGAGGTACTTTCCGTTTCTCTTGGCTTGACGAGAAAAGAGCAAAGAACGGATAAGGAAACTAAGATGGCAATGAAGATAGATGGGAATGGCAACGGGAAAGAGGATCGGAGAAAGGAAAAATTGTGGAAAAGGCCAAAGGAGAGAAAAATGATAATAATGGTGACGATATAAAAGGGGTAAAATATGGACTCTAAAATGAAACGCTTATGTACTGAACAATACCGCTTTCTCCGTTATCATTTTCAAGGTGTTTTTTTATTATTTCAGTTCATTATCTATTTACTTATTACCTCCGCCAAGAGGTAATGTTTTTGGTAGCGTTGGTTAGTTTGTTGTTCGCCGGGTAACTCAAGGAGTTATGAACAGATTTTTATATTTGTTTTACCAGAGGTATGTCTTAGCCCAACTTAGATGCCATTAAATTTTGGTGGTGATCCAGATCATAATTCGGATCCAGGAAGTTATTGGATCAGTTACCCCTATAAGTAGGGGTGATTATTATTATTAGTAGTAGTAGTATTAGCATTACGAGATGGGGACAACTTTTTGACTCTTGAATTATTATTATCCTATTGCCTTAACGGAGGTATGCGCTCTCTGAATGCTTCTAGTCCACTTATTTATTCATTTATTTCTTTAATCCACTTGTTTATTATTATTCCATTAAACTTTCCATACAATCATCCATCTAAACCTTCTTGCTCCTTCACCCCCCCCCCCCCACAAACACACAGCGCATTCATCCATTTGTAACGATCCGGTCTTCCTCTCCTCGGATTACCATCGAGTTATTGGGTTGGTCTGGAGGCCGCCGCGGCTGCTTCCTCGTCGAAGGCCCCGCCAAGACAATGGCCGGAGGAAGACTCGCCTTGACTCCTGCTGTGGGAGATGTCATCGGGGGAGGGAGAGGGGGCAGAGGGGGAGGCGGGAAAAGAGAGGAGAGGGTGGGGAAAAGGTGGTAGAGGGAAGGGGGGAAGAGGAAGGGAGAACAGGATATAAAGAATGAGGTAGGGAAGGAATGGTTATAAAGGGACAAGAGGAGTTCGGACAAAAAAGATTAAAATGTTATAACCGAGAAGGAATGAGAGAGAAAGGGGCACAAAGAAGAAGAAGAGAGTAATACCAAAGAACGAGAGAAAAGAAAGAGGAAGAGGAAGAGGAGGCCGATAAGTGACGAGAAAAAAGGAAGGAGAGTGAGAGGAGAGAGGGGG
>NC_091588.1:15914778-15919778 GCF_042767895.1 Penaeus vannamei
AATTGATAAGCTCTCTTTTAGAGAACTTGTAGAGCGTGTGTCTTTGCTAGAAGGGAAAGGTTTGGGGATATATTCCACTGCGATTCCGTTCGAAGACGGAGAGAGAAGAAAAGAATGATGAGGAAAAGATAAAGAGGGTAAAAAAAAAGAGAGAAATATAATGGTATGAATTTCAGGACCATATGAAAAAGGAAAAAAATATATACATAGAGTTTACACCAATACGTTGGCTAAGAGATGAGACCGAAGATTAATTTAACAATAATTAATAGCCCCCCCCCCAAATGCAGTCCCACATCTTTCACCCGGTGACCGATCGAACCAACAACAGACGAAATCGTTCAGCAACATGAGGGAACACAAGGCACAAAGACCATGAACTGCATTTTGTCATACTCGTTGCCGTAGCTGTACCGATGATAAGGACTGCAATTACCTGCAATCACGAAACAATGTGGGCACTCGAGTGATTAAAATAACTTGGGGAAAGTATACACACATGTGTGTGTGTGTGTGTGTGTGTGCGTGTGTGTGTGTGTGTGTGTGTGTGTGTGTGTGTGTGTGTGTGTGTGTTTGTGTAACACACACACACATATATATACATATGTACATATATATATATAATATATATATATATATATATATGTATATATATATATATATATATATATATATATAAATGTGTGCGTATATGTGCATGTGTATGGCTGCAATGTAAGAATTAAAACCAACCAATGACAACCAGTTGTGAGAATCTTTAATGCTGTGTTTGATTTACTTCTTCATATACAAGATAAAGATATGTTCTTACTAACCTACGGTTGCCAATTTGTCAAGATCAGATCTAATAAAATACTGATAAATGTTACTTTAGTATCACCACCACCACCACCCAGGGTTTTGGATTCTAATGAAATCCTGAGAAAACCCAATTTTGACGTACATAATTTTAATGTGGGTAGTATGAAATAACACTCTCTCACCTCATGGGATGGCTTGGATTTATTCCTCCAGTGAGTGTCAAAAATACAACAGTTATAGACACAGCTTTACCCGATTTCTTTTATTCTTTATTCCTACAGAAATATACAGGTGGCATATCACAGTAAACATTATTTTTAGGATAACTCTACACACTCCCATTGCCTACTAGTTAGAAATCAATAATAATCTCAATAAATAAAATATAAACTTTCACAATTTACTTTTCCTTTCGTTTATTCTGGTCCTGCTCCTTTCACAACTCATTACTTTGTCGGAATTGTCACCTGCAACAAATTCCGTTCTTGCATGCACGGGCCAAAAAATTTATAGATAAATATTTCCTAACAACTCATTTTCTACAAAATCTAGACGCATCTTAGTTATCACAATTGAACTCATGATAATTCAATGTAAATACTAATTCACTTATTAAGTATCACAACCTTCAATTTTTGATACCCAGCACTGAACATACCAGGGCAAAAGTCAGAGCTCGTTTGATGAAGGAGTGATGATAAAACTGCCTAGCTCTTTCTTCCCCCTGGAAATGCGAACATACTCAATAAATTTTAACACTAAATTTCGTTACCGTTATATGCCTTCAATATGAAAATATGTAAATAAGCATTTCGTTATGGTTTAGCAATTCTCCCTGGTCCAGACATCTTTCCAATTATAACCAATGTACTTTTTAAATGTCGAATCAATATCGAACCCAACATATATGCGTGTTTGTGTGTGTATATGCAGGTCTCTCCTTGTCTTCTACAATAATTCTGGTCTTTTACTCTTTTCCAATTCCGACTTTCAAAATTCCTTAGTTCGTTTGTCTATCTACAATAGTCCCTGGTGTTGTCCTTAACCTCTTCGCAATAGACTTGTTATGTTATGTCCTTATTCCAACTTTCGTCCTGTCTTCTTCGGCCATTTTTTTTTTTTTTTTTTTTTTTAACACTTCTAGCATATCGCACACTTTGGCCTGTTCCTAAATGCGTGCTTTCTTTCTATCTTTTGTTCATTCCTACCATGAGCGTTTCCGTTCTCTTCTAGGATCTTATAAAATTTCTGTCAACTACTTTGGTTGCACCCACGTCTCTTGATGGCGAGAAGCAGTGACCGGAGAATTTTCTCTTTGAACGGATTTTTAAAGCTCATGATTTGCTTGTGGATGACAGGCCGATCTAACCTAACTGCACCATTTCATGCTCACATAATATGTTTCTGTTGTTTGAGGTGTATATACTCATTGCCTACTTTGCTTTGCTCAATTTGGTTTCGACTATTGGATATAACTATCTTTTTTATGTTTTGTTGAAGTCCAGCCATCAAACTTCTTTTTTTTTAATGGCCTATTAACTGTTGTTGCTCTTTCGCTGATGCACTGAAGAGAGCAATATCGTCCGGAAATCTTGGACTATCTATATCCACGTCCCATCCAGCTTCATGAAAAATACCTTCTAAGCACGATGTAATCAATTGGAGTGAGATGGCACCGCTATTTTAAGCACCCTTTTCAGTTGGAGTTTTATCATATGACACTTCATGGTCGCTGTTTGCATAATCCCATAAATCTCCGAACATTCTACTGTACATTTCCTCTATACCTTGTTTGCATAGGAAGCATTAGAAGCAATTTCGCAAACAAGGTATAGAGGAAATGTACAGTAGAGCAAAGGAGTCTGCATAGGAAGCATTAGAAGCAATTTCGCAGACTCCTTTGCTCTCTCACTTATTTGTTTTTGTGATCTGATGTTGAGAATCCACAGCGAAAACCTGGTGGGAATTTAATGATTTTGAGATGCGATTTGTGATGATATTTTTGGGCAATTTATATATCGCTGACGGCAGGCATACAGGCCGTTAATTCTTTGGATCTTTTGTGAATTAAGACAAGGATCGGTTAGTTTTATTACTACATTTTTTGGTCATCTTTTATATATCGGGGTTCATCTCTTCATATCAATATTTTATTCTTTCATCATCAAAATATGTTTTGGCGCAACAGTACAAAAAACGTTAGTATGTTTCGTTAAAAAATGTCAAGTCACGTTGCTATCGATGACGTCATTAACATATCTGATTCCAGACACCTATCATGACATCGACTTTTTCCCCCCTCCTCCTTTTTGCCATCTCTCTCTCTCTTCTTTTTTATTCTCTCCCTTTCTCTTTTCGCACGAAATTCGTTGATAAATGTTGCTCGATCATCAAAATTCTGAATACCTTTCTCCGGTGTGAATAATTATTTTGTGTAATTTGTAAGTGAAGATTTAGGCTCGCAATAAACAACTGAATTGTTTTTCCTTTATTATTTTTGGCGTGTGTTCGCGTGCTTGTGTCTGTTCTTATACAAGTGAGTGTTTTGGCTTGCGTGTGTACGTGCAGATGATATGTGTATGTTCCTTGTGTATGCGTTAAAATGCGTAAACCCCGTATTATGTACAGTCAGGATCTGTGTGAGTGCTCCGTTGCTGTGTATAGATATTGGTATGTGACATGCAAACATGACGAAGCAAAAGAAAACACCAAAAAGGTAATGAAAGGTATACCTTATGTTGATAAAGTAAGCTAGATTCTGTTTTATGATAAAATAGTGTGTGTGTGTGTGTGTGTGTGTGTGTGTGTGTGTGTGTGTGTGTGTGTGTGTGTGTGTGTGTGTGTGTGTGTGTGTGTGGTTGTGTGTGTGTGTGTGCATATACACGCACGCACACACACACACACACACACACACACACACACACACACACACACACATATATATATATATATATATATATATATATATATATATATATATATATATATATATATATATATATAGTGTTTGTGTGTGTCTGTGTGTGTGTGTCTGTGTTGTGTGTGTATGTGTGCGTGCATACGTGTGTGTGTGTGTGTTTCTTTGTGTGTGTGTGTTTTTTTTTTTTTTTTGCGTGTTCATATATACGAGTTAGTTGATGTGTGTGTTTCTGGCTATGCACGTAAGCTGAAACACCTTTACTTCCTCCCTCATTTTAAGTACCGTCTAATATCTGCTATGCCATTAAGCACTTGCCAAGGCCTCCTCCTATGCTAACTGAACGGAATTACCTAATAAACAAGACCGCAAGCATACAGCGACCTTCGTGATTCTCAACGTCGTTTTCAAGCCTGCTTATCTCAGTTCCATGTAGACTTTGCATTTCCCTGTCAAGGAGCAAAGTGTGAGGCAAGGAGTAGTTGGAACGCCAGTGGGGGGTCGGGAGAATGAATGGGCAAAGGCAGGTGCATGTACTGCCTTTCTGGTTGTATGTGCGTATGCGTGTGTCCATTTCGGCGTATCTTTATATCAAAGATCGGATTCAGGTTTTTGTTTCATTAATCAAGGATCTCGTTGTTTGATAAAAATATATTTTAACATATCGTATCATAATAAAGATAAGTAATAAAAAAAAGAATGAATGAGTAATCATTCACTCTTCTCCTGCCTCTTCTTTCGTTTCCTCGTCATCTATATTATCACGATCTTCCTCCTGCTTTCTTCCACTCCCTTCCTCCTTCGATGTCGCACCTGACATTTCACAGACAGAAAAGACCTTGGACTCGCTAGCTGTGTTACTCTGTGTGCTTTGCGTTGTAGCATTATTCGTACATGTCTTGAAATTCATCATTAAGAAGAGAGAGAGAAGATAAACAGAAAAGAAAGGGACGGAGGAGAAGGTAGATGATGGAAGGAGACATAGGAAGGATGGATAAAGAGGGAGAGGAAGGGAAAACAAGAGGGGAGGGTGGAGAAAAAGAGGAGGGGAGAAATGGGATAAACGTGAATGAGATGAGAGGGGGGAGTGAGGATAACACTAAGGGAAGAAGAAAAGGATGGAAAGGGGGGGCTAAGAGACAAAGGGAAAGAAAGTGGCAGAAGGGGGAATAATGTAGAGGAATGAAGACAGGAAGGAGAGAGAAATAAACACTTAAGGCATATTAGGCAGTTGTATAGGCATATTAGATAGATAAATATACAGATATACCTATAAATATTT
>NC_091588.1:15947278-15949778 GCF_042767895.1 Penaeus vannamei
ACTGCAATATCGATAGTATTTTGTTTCATTATGACATTAAGTTCGTCCACTTTGTTTGTAAGGCAGCATGCATTTGCAAGGTAAATGCTGGGAAGTGTTCTGCAGGGTCTTGCGTTAGCTGGCGCAATTGTTGACAAGTCATTTTGGTCAAACATCCCGCTCGGGTTGCAAGGTTTTGTACTTTTTATTTAAAAAGACTCTCACGGGGCTGGGGAAGGAATCTGACCAGAAATTCATCAGCTACAAGTGCTTTGCCTTTAAGAGAAACAGTGATGCTGGCATAATATGAATGACTCATTTTTGTTTTGAATGCATTTACATCGTCCACCTCAGGGAAGTTAACGAGTAGGTGATTCTCGATATCTGCTTCCTCAGTGTCTGTGTGGCAGTTTGTTATGTAAAGGTACAACACCTCTGGTTTAGCTGCCCCCTGTAAAGGTTTAGCGGTAGATCTTTGTTCTATTTTGTCTTCTTTTTTCTTTTTTCCACGAGAGTAAACCCATCCGCATCCACATTGCTTGGATTAGACGTTTCGTGTCTTACATGGTTGTGACTGTAGTTATTATTTATCACAACAGGAGCCGTGTTACTACTGTCGGGCTGGGGAACCCCGGGCACGTGGTGGTACTTTGCATCACTCCACTCGCGGTTCGGTGCGGTTGGTGGAGGGGGAACTGTGTTTTCTTGCTTGTCGTTTCCCCTTCTGTTGTTCCGCTTGTTTCTCCTGTTGCTATTTCTAGTGTTGTTGCGCGTGGGCGTCACCTGTGTTTCTTTGTTGCTCATCTTCTCTGTTGCTGATGAATGTGGGGGTCTTGAGGGGGGATTTTGACGCCGGGCCGGCCGAGGAGGAATGCGCGGCTCGCTTGCGTCAGCAGGGTCGCGCGCCTGCAGTGCCGCACAACACTGGCCGGTGATGACGTCAGGTTCGGGTAGCACTGGGTTAGCAGTTGCATTACCCGGGGAGGGTGACGTGGGGCTGGGGTTCACGAGGGGTTCAGGGCTAGGGTTCTTAATAGGTTCTGGGCTGGGGATCATATGAGGTTCGGTGTGGGGAGGTGGGAGAGTGTCGATGGGTGTGTGTGAGTTTGGTTGTGTGGGGGAATTAAGGGGGTGGGGGGATAGAGCAGAAGGGAAAGGGTTGGTAGCAAGATGTGTCTGGGGAGGCTACGTTGTCAGGGGGAATCTGGTAGGGAGGGGGGGGAGAGACTAGACGCGTCGGACAAAGAATTGATGCTGTCAGACCTACCGGACTTCCGTGCTGGCGAACGCCACGGCATACCTTCCTCATTCTCAAAGAGATTGTTGAGGGTTGCTTGTTGCTTCATAAACATTTCCATTAACACATCGACTTTGTTTTGAAGCACATTAAGCGAGTCACCGGACGTAGGATCGGTTGGCACTGTGTGTGTTTGGGTTCCCTCACTTTTCGTTTTGGTGAAAAATTTTGTGAAAGGCGTCGAGATTCCTTGCTTTTTGACGGATGGGATCTTGTCGCTTGGCACCTCTATTGTTGTTGATGCGAAGATGATATTCTTATTGTCTACCAGATCGTTAAGCATGGTATGCACTGTTACATTGATCATTCTTTTCGTTTCACGAGTTGTGATTCTGGGTCGCCTTGCATCGGACAGTTCAATTACAATATTGTGTGCTTCCCCGATGTCCTCGGGAGCGGGAGTTGTTCACAAATCAACATCCTAGCCCACAACTTTTTGGTCGCAATGAAGCACAAAATCGTATTTAGAACAATTATAAGGCTGCCGAAGTTGTAAATCTGATCGTTTGTTTCAATGTCTGCACTGTCTACACTGTTTATAGTGCTTTCACTTGCACTGTTTGCTGGTTCGGACGGTTCACTGTTTGTATTGCAAACTCCACCCTTACCCTGGTGGGGGAGGGGCCCGACGCCCTGGGTACAGGGGCGGCCATATCTCTGGTCGCTAGGGAGCCCGTCACCCTGGGCAGGGGTCCAGTCTTGACCCGGACTACGGCGGGGCCCGCTTCCATGGGCAGAGGTCCGGCCATAGTCCTGGCCGGAGGGGAGCCCGTCACCCTGGGCAGGGGGCTCGTTACGCTGTGTGTGTGTGTGTGTGTGTGTGTGTGTGTGTGTGTGTGTGTGTGTGTGTGTGTGTGTGTGTGTGTGTGTGTGTGTGTATACATATATATATATATATATATATATATATATATATATATATATATATATATATATATATATATATATATATATGTATATATTTATATATATATATATATATATATATATATATATATATATATATATATATATATATATATATATATATATATATATACAGAAGCCGTATCTGTTATATTTTCAAATCACAGTATGGTTATATATGATTTATTCAGTTAACGTTAGAAATTGGCCTTTTGTTGATACTATTGTGACACTATAGTATAAACAATTTATTCATATGAGAGTTTAACTAATATTGTTATTTCTTTATAGTTGTTTTGATCATATATGCAGTTCAAT
>NC_091588.1:15994227-15996727 GCF_042767895.1 Penaeus vannamei
GGGTAAGTTGGGCAAAGTTCAGAAGAACGAGATCCATTCACTCACGCAGTAAACAACCCAAAGCTTTGTCAAGTAACGACGCTGGTGATTATCCACTTTTTTCTATTAGTTTTACTCCCGCTGAGGGGGGAGCACTTTGGTTATTTTGAAAAACAGTTAAGACGAATAACTGATATCTCCATTAAAACCGGGTCCTGTTGCGGCGTCTTACAATCAGGCCTTTCACGCAACACATTAAAGTAACACTTGTGAAAAAAAAAGAAGAAACACGCTTATAAGGTATTCAAGGGCTTTCTTTCACACAAGGCATTGCAAAACATGCCGCAGCAGAGGAGACAATCAGGCCCTACATCTAACAGCTAGAACGGATTCGATTCACTTGTTGCGTGCGGGAGACCACGTCAACGAAGAAGGGCGAGAAGGAAGAGGGTGAGGATGAGGAGGAAGGGGAGGAGGAGGAGGAGGGGGGAGGAGACTAATAACATTAATAATAAGAAGAATCAGAATAATAATAATAATAATGATAATAATAATAATAATGATAATAATAATAATAATGATAATAATAATAATAATGATAATAATAATAATAATGATAATAATAATAATAATGATAATAATAATTATAATGATAATAATAATAATAATGATAATAATAATAATGATGATAATAATAATAATAATGATAATAATAATATTAATTACAAAAGAAATAAGGGAGAAGGAAAAAGAAAGAAAAAAGAAAATAAGTAATGAAAATAACGACAATAATGATAATAAAATAATAGTGACAATCATAATAAAAGAAGATGAAGAAGAAGAAAAAGGAAATGCAGAAGGAAAAGGAGAAAAAAAGAAAGAAACAAAAAAGGAAACGATAAATATAATAAGGGGGAGAAAAAGAGAAGAATAAGAAGAGGAAGGGGAAGAAGAAAAAGAAGAAGAGAAGTATGAGAAGAGGAAGAGGAAGATGAAAAAAGAAAAGGAAGAGGAAGAAGAAAAAAGAAATGAGGATGAAGTAGGAGAAAAAGGAGAAAGAAAAAAAAAAGAATTATAATAAGAGGAGGAAGAAGAAGAAGAAAGAAAGACAAGTAAAATAATAACAATATGAAGGTACAATTATCCTTAAGGTTTTCATTATGTAAGAGGACACTGAAGGTAATCGAGTCCTAAGGGAGCACATGGGAATTCTATTCAAACTTTGAGAAATTATATGAGACAGGGCCTTGTAGCGCCCTCTGCCCCACGCCCGATCCGGACGTAATGTGATCTCACATTTGGCATTACTTGTTATAATATTCTAAATGGATAGCTCATATTCACCTAAAAAAGATAATCCTTAAGCTTCACTGGATACCGTAGAGCGTCTTAGTATATTTAGAAAGAATGCGAACTATATATAGAATCAGCTTTCTTAATGTAAAATATATTCGGTCCTTAGACTGTATTAAGTTTCTCTGCAACATTATTTGCACAATGATTCACTCTGAAATGTGCAACGGCTGAGTACATATCCATGTATTTTTAATAGCAAGATAGGCATGACGCCTAAATATAAAGTGCTCTTTGTTTGTTCAAAATAAGGACTTTTGCACGACACTCTGTGATGTCGTACCACTAATACTCGTATATAACAACTCTTAAGCAATGAGTGTTTGCACGATCAGCAGGGTTTCTCATCAATGCAGTAGCCATCCGACCAAGAGTAAGAAAGAGAAAGAACAAAAAATGTTGCAAAAGAATAAGAAAGAGAAAAGGAAGAAGTCTAATAATGATGATGATACTATAAATACTACTATTACTACTACTACTACTGCTACTACTCATGATTGATCAGGAATTGAATGGCATTGCTAAAGCTGAAGAAGTAACACGTGATACAGAAGAAAGTAAAACTTTCTGATCCGGGATATGCGGCAATGAGGCGCATCATGAAAATGAAATAGAGTGGTTGAAAAATCTGAAAGAGGAAAGGGGAGAGGTTAGACAAAATGACAAGGACGGCGCTATCACAGCCAAAGGGGATCCCTAATTGGGGGGCACCTGACGGCGTCCAAGGGTACTGGATAAAGAAATTGACATCGATAGAAGAAAGAATTGCAGAACAGATGAAAGTTACGATTACGAGTAAAAACATTCAAATAACAATGTAGTGTGGTTAAAGTGTATCGACATCGACGCTCACCCTACTGCAGGTGTTCCTTGAAGCTCGCCGATGTAACCACACATCGTCCATATATGTGAGAGTGGCGTCCCAAGACAGAAGCCAAGGCAATATTGATTGTCCTCTGGAACGTCGTTGGTGCAGTCGAGAGGCCAAATGGAAGCCTGAGAAACTGCAACAGTAAATGGCCGTCACTGAAGGCAGTCTTTGGGCAATCGTCAGGGTGCACAGAGATGACCCAGGAAGCTAACCAGCTGTCGAGAACAGTGAACCAGGTGCCCTTGTCAGAGAGTCCAACATCTCGTCAATGCGGGGAAGGGGGTAGGCGTCCGGGGT
>NC_091588.1:16011727-16016727 GCF_042767895.1 Penaeus vannamei
TTAACAGACGTTCGTTCGAATTCAAAATCAGTCATATAAAACCAACATGCGAAAGGTGCCATGCAAAAAAAAAAAAAAAAAAAAAAAAAAAACAATGAGATGTGGGGAAAGATTAATAGAAAAGTCATATCACAATGAGAACGATGCTTGTTGTCCTTCCCAAAAGAAGAATAAGAATAAGAGGAAAAAGTTACATCAAATGAAGGGAAAGCAAAAATTATCAAACACGTGATAGTCTACATTTAAAAAACTGTTGCAAAATATTATGATTCTTATCTAATGTTAATCTTTGGAATATCAGCCATGTAAATTACTTAGTCCTCCCAACAAAATCTGCATGTGTAAATTCTATAGAAGATTCGATGAACATTGGATATTTTTATTAGACAGGCAAGAGCATTCGTGCACACAGACACCTTGACACATGTATAAGCACGTACATTTAAATCACAAGCATTTATATATGCAAAATCACACACAGAAGCACACACATAGACATACACACACACACACACACACACACACACACACACATCCACTCTCGCACCCCCCATCACTCATACCCTCCCCCCACCCACACAGCTGCGGTAGTTGAACAATTTCAGGCCTTTTTTATCTTGATGCGAGCCAACACGTGTCCGAGGCGATAATGCTTGATAGTATACAATTTACGTGTGTACGAGACTTCGTGGCCGCCTCAATGATAGATGCGTGTATATTTCTTTGCGTCTGTGTCCGCTTACATCCCTGTTTTTGTTTGGTTTTGCCTTTGTTTTTTATAATTTAGTTATCAATTTATCTGTTTATATGTTGTTATGTTGCTGCTTTAGTTTCGTATGGATAAGTATTTATATACTCCTGCCACATTGTAATGGGGTACAACTGGTGTTGAATAAAATTCAAGCAAAATTTCTTCGTTTATTTTCTTGCTAGTAGCTAAGGGAGCTTGAGGTGTTGACCGAGCTGGTGCTGAGGACCGAGTGACTTCGGCTCTGACTTTTTGAGGGCATATCAGTTCATTTTTGTACGGTCTTCAATGAAATGGCACTGAACATAAATGAAATGGGAAAAAGGAAATTTATCCAAATGTTTGTTCTGGCAACGTTCCTGTGGTCATACAATTCACATGTGTTGGGCAAGTGTACTGGATTTGAGGTTTACAACACATACCACGTGGTACGATGGCATGTCGGTGAATATTGGCAAATGATTGATAAATCGAATATCAGCAGTTACAATGTTTACAAAAGTAGTGATATAGATAGGGTAATTTCTGATGAACATTTTGAGCATATACAATACATGAATTAACATTTGGATAAACAGTAATCGTTAAGAGTGTCAATAAGTGTCAGGATTGCTTGCGCTGGAGGCAGGGGCTCAGGTCACGTTGGCACCGGCCATAAACCGTAGGGTCCAGTAACTGTAGAGGTTCATGAAGGGGGTGGGGGGGTGGTATGGAGTCAGTAGATCGCTCGGCCACCTAACCAGGATCGTCCTCGATCCGGCTGCAGTGGGTGAAGCTGAAGACGAAGTCTCGATGACAGGTGACGCAGGGAGTCTGGTCCCGGCGTGGCGCGTTGATGCGGGTTGGCAGTAGAGTAGGCGTGGCATGACCCACGACAGAGCAGGTCTCGGGATGCATGTGATGACCATCTCTATGCTGGAGGTGTCTGGGGAAGACCAAGGGAGTCGCACTCTGGGGAAGACTGGGTCATCGAGGTAGCAGGTGTGGAGTCAGGAGCAATATCTGTAGGAGTGAGACGGGTGAGGGAACGTTATCGATCGTATTCATCTTCATAGTGAGTGCTAGCTAGCTTGAGAGTGTCAAAGTGATACCAGGTTTGGCTGCAAGTAGTGAGGTTTTGACATAGAGCCATGTTGTGTCGGACCTTCAGAACTCGTAATGGTCCTTCGAAGTCAGGAGCAAGTTTAGGCATAAGGGAAAACTTAGCTGACACACGATGGAAGACGAGGACACCTTCGGCGATCTCCTTCCGTCGCGCGAGCTTGTGTTGCTGGGCGATGATGCGGTCCCTTTCCACACGCAGGTGCTCACGGGCGATACGATAGGCTTCTTGCTTCCTGGCGATCACGATCTTGGCGTAGTCGTCTCCGTAGACAGGAGAAGGGCGTTGTTGCAGGAGTTCGTAGGGAAGACGCTGGTCGTCACCGTACACGACGTAGTTGGGGATGTCACCGAGGGAGGAGTGGAAGGTGCTGTTGATGGCAGCCTGAGTGATGGGAATCCACAGGTCCCACTCATTATCTTGAGTGTGGATGGTGGTTCTGAGTACGTTTAGGATTGTCCTGTTGAGTCTTTCAACAAGGCCATTTGCCTGGGGTCTGTATGGGAGTATATGGACAAGATCAATGTTAAGAAGCTTACATAGGCCTTTGAGTACCTGATTTGTGAACTCGGTGCCGTTGTCACACATGAGTTGTTCAGGAGCTCCATGGCGACAGATGACGTGAGAGAGGAAGGCGCGAGCGACGGTCTGCGCGCTCTTATCAGGGATAGGGGCGAGCTCGGTGTAGCGGCTGAAACTGTCAATCATGACGAGCAGGTAGCGATTTCGGTTCTCTGTGGATGTAAACCCGAAAAGAATGTCCATACTCACTCTGACGAAGGGTCGTTCTGGTATGTCGTAAGTGAGTGCGGGCGCTGGGGCGACAGTGTGTCCCTTGTAGAGGGGGCAGATCTGGCAGCTTTTGACATGTTCGACAACTCGTTTGGCAATTCTGGGGGAAATAATAGCGAGAGCGAGCCAAATGCAGAGCTTTGAAAATACCTTGATGTCCAGAAGTGTGAGACTCGTGGAGAAGCTTGAGTACTGTAGGAACAATGACTTCGGGGATAACCAGTTAGTGGTACGTACGACGTTGTTTGGATCCACGCAATTTCTTAGGAGCTGATTTCCGGAAGAGTAGGCCGTCACGGAGGTAGAATTCTTCGATGGGGTGGTATCGATTCGTTGGTCTAGGCTTGGTGGTATCCTCTAGGTGGGCAATGATATCTGCATACAGTGGGTCGGCACGTTGCTTCGCCTGGAGTTCCAAGGGGCTGAGAACAGAAAGGTGATTGACTGAGACATTACGTGATAGCGCGTCCGCTACCTTGTTAGCTGAGCCGGGCATGTAGTCAATCTTGGGGTTGAACTCCAGCAGCGTGTCTAACCATCTGGCTTGGCGTCCTTTGACGTGTTTCGAATCTGTGAGGATATACTTAAGTGGACGGTGATCAGTTAGAACGTGGACGTTGTAGCCTAGGATGATTTCCCTGAAGTGTTTGAGAGCACACACGACGGCAAGGGCCTCGAGGTCGGTGACAGAGTAGTTACTCTCGGCTTGGTTCAGTTTTCGACTGGCGAAGGCGATGGGTTTGTAGCGTCCATCGTGACGTTGCATAAGGGCGGCACCTAGCCCAATTGATGAGGCATCTGTGGCGAGATAGAAAGTCTCATTAAAGTCGGGGAATGACAGAATAGGAGCTTCCGTGAGTCGTTGCTTGAGAATTTCAAATGCTTGTTGCTGTTCACCAGTCCAGGTGAACGGAGCGTCTTTCCTGAGGAGGCGAGTCAGAGGCTCGGCAATGATTCCAAACTTTTTGATGAAGGGGCGGTAAAATCCTGAAAGTCCAAGAAAAGCCTTTACCTGAGTGACTGTAGAAGGCACCGGGAAATTCTGTACATCCCGCACCTTTTTGTCGTTGGGGCGTAGTCCGGAGGAGTCGACGGTGTGGCCAAGGTACTCAGTCTGTTTACGGAAGAATTGACATTTCTTGACATTGATTGTCAGGTTCGCGTCGGCGAGGCGCTGGAAGACTAATTTCAACTTCTGTTCGTGGTCTGCAATGTTCTTTGAAGCGATAAGTAAATCGTCCAAGTACAAAAAGGCTGTGTGACCAATCAAGCCTTGCATAATGAGTTCCTAAGACCAAAGGGCATTCTCGTGAAAGCGAAATGTCCATGTGGAGTGGAAAAGGCGGTGAGGTCCTTTGAAGACGGGTCCATTTCAACTTGCAAAAATCCATGTGCTAAGTCTATAGACGAAAAGATAGCATGTCCCTCACCTACTTCTTGGAGAAGAGTGCGAATCGTCGGTATGGGGTAGCGGTCAGGAACGGTGGCTACGTTCAGGCGGCGGTAGTCGATAACGGGTCGCAGAGATCCATCCTTTTTGGGTACGAGAAGCATAGGGGCTGACCACGGTGATTGAGAAGGTTCAATGATACCTTGAGCGAGCAATGCATCGGTGGCTTCTTTGAAGGCGGCACTACGGCTGTGAGGGATACGGTAAGAAGGTATGTAAATAGGCTTCGTACCTGGAATGAGGTCGATGCGATGTCGAAGAACATCAGTGCGTCCCAAGGGGCGGTCCTTGGTTGGTAGTAAGGAGGGAAACTCCTTCAGTAGTCGTCGAAGAACATCTTCTCCTTCCGCAAAGTCCATAGGCGGGAATTCACACAGAGTCTCTTCAGGTCCGGGTGCGTCAGGGGCGCTCGTAGTAGCTGACGTGTTGCAGACAGGTGCGATAGGGGGCTCTACTTCAACGACCGTCACAGTCGCATACTCTTGTTCCCTGACGCAGGCGAACGGGAGTGCAGGTTGCGTTGATCAGGCGCAATGCACTCGTTCCGTTAGTTACCTCGTATATCGTAGGGAGAGCACAGAGTCCCTTCACACGGATGCCGTCAGGAGTAATAAGCGCCGTCCCATCCGTAGATGTGACACGCACGGGAACCATCGAGTCTGTGAAAGGGGGAAGCGTGAGATTTGTGGTGACAATGCACGCAGACGCGTCGGTCTGGGGTGCCCAGGAGAAGGGGGAATCCGTTACCGTGGAAGTTTTGACGTTCGGAGTCGTCGTAGTCGTATGGCAGCGATCCTGAAGATCCTGCGCAGGGGTACTTATGGCAAAGGGCGAGCGTCGGGTTCGGTCGTCCTTCGGAGAGTCGTCCGGCGTCGGGTCGACTGTAGGGGGTTCTATCGTTGAAGTGA
>NC_091588.1:16067703-16072703 GCF_042767895.1 Penaeus vannamei
TGAAGTTATCTTTTGGCCACCAGATCACTTCAACGTAATTCGGACATTTTAATTACCAAAGTTGACAAAGGTAAATAACGTTGTCATCCTTGATAGTTCTGATTATATATGTAAAGCTCATTCCCTTTTGTACGACAACTCTATCAAAAACTGCGTTCCAAGCCTTACCCCACAGTAACTGAATATCTTTGTAAAAAAAACTCATAGTATTGCTGCTAAATGGATTCCTTATTTACAAATGCCCTGCTTGACTTGATAGATTTTCTTGAAAGGAAACTATCTTCGTTTCATCAGAGGATCCCTTTTCCGGTCAATTACTTCATCGATCTCATTCATTCATGTGTCATGAATAATGTCTTTACTTTTGACGGTGAATTCTATAATCAAATACATGGTAGCCTCAGCCCGGTTCTTGCGAATTTATATATGGAAATCTTTTAACCTGGACTACTTCCGTCAATCCTTCCGCCTGACATAATTTGGTTTCGCTATGTTGATGATATTATTTCTATGTGGCAAATGAACCGTTCGGATATCGATGATTTTTCTTAATAGACTCAATAACCTTTTCTCGATGTTCTTTTATCCAATGTGAATGGCTCGCTTAAATTTTCAGTTTGTTGTAAACCCACCCACACCGCATCTTCAATGTCTCGTCAATGTTCCTGAGAGCTTATAGGATTTACGATAACGAACTCATCAATCACTCATACATACATACGTTATTTTTGAGACACTTTCAAAATTAGGATATCCTCGTTTTTTCTGCGAAATGGAAGTTTTATAATCATTCCCGTAACACGCAACAGGACAGCGCCAATAATCTCATAATTATTCCGTACCACCCGTCCCTCGATGAAAAACTCTGTATGTTTAAAGTAGCTGGCATTGACATTGTTTTTACTTACCTGAACACGTTGCGTAATACTTTGATTAGGCATAATATAGCTAGTAGTGCTCTTGATACCTTTTACATAGGCGAAACCGGCAGAACTTTTGAAAAAAAATAATAATGAACATAGACCTGAAGTCAGATACGCAAGAGAATCTTATGCTTGTTTTATTCATTTACATGACAAAGGACATTAGATGAATTGGAAAGACGCTAAATTAGTTCAAAGATCGTCAAAGAAAAATGATTAATGCCAATGAAGGTTGGATGATCTCACCTCATCACCAGTTAGCAAAGCCTTCCCCAGACTCTTCGACCTTGACCTTCCCCCTGAGACCTGATTCAGATCTTGTTCATTCTTTCTCTTTATCACTATATAAACGTCAAAATTCTCTCCTTGTATCCATTTCAGTTTTTGTCTGAAGTGGAAGTCGTGAAGAGTTCGAAACGTTATATTTATTTTCTGTTCTCCTTGTGGCTATTTTCATTTTCATATAAATATATGATATATATATATATATATATATATATATATATATATATATATATATATATATATATATATATATATATATATATATATATATATATATATATGTTTGAGTGGTTGATATTATTATTGAATGGACATAATTATGTTGTATTAGAGAACTTCCTTTGTCCAGTAAGAATCTCATTGACCATGTATTTGTAATGGAATTACCTTAATAAACGCAGAGACATTAACAGTTTCCCGGTAGTGATCCTCATCGGCTCTTGGACTAAAATCCAAAGTGACTGCAGTTCCCGGCTCTCAGATCGACGATGTCCTGTTCGGTTCTGTAATCCACTGACCTCAAGTCGATCAACTCTGATTCACTTTGCGAGATTCCCATGTGCCGTCTTCACGTGGTTTATAAGCCAACCTTGATGAGTTAATTAGAAATAGCTGACACAGGCAAGGCACACAACACTGAAGAGTGCTTCAAGGCGTACAAAAGTCAAATGGACACAGTAGCAAAAAAAAAAAAAAAAAAAAAAAAACTAACTGCACCAAGAGTTATCACACTTGGAGCCTGGCTTGCTCTGTCGGGAAGGAGGCGGCCCTCAGGCGACAGGAGCTAACCAAAAAGCTCCCCCAGGCATCCATGTCTGGTGGCAGAAATAATGGGAAAGGACTCCCCGACCTCTTATGAGGAAGGAGACACCTCCCCAGCCGACCCTGGATACTTCTAATCCTAAGGAGTTTCCCAACTTGCAAGTATAAGAATCACAGGAAAAAAAGGGTTCAAAGAACACTTCAAAGCCCTCCACAACAGACGAGAATGTTCTCTTTAGCAAGAACGATATGTCTCTCCTGTTGACTGCTGTAGTCTCAGCAGTAGCAACAGCCTTGGGGATGTCTGGTGAGGAGGCAGAAAAAGCAGTCCACTTTACCATGACAGCAATGACCCAGATTGTTGCTGCCTTGAAGGGGAGGAAGCAACAAGCTTCCAAACCAATGCAGAGTGAGACTCCCTTGCAACCAGATCAAATCAGCCCTGCCAAACTAGACTGTAACTGTGCAGCAGAAGTCCCAACTACAGGTCGAGCTGTACAGTCAAAGTCTGCATTAACCCGAACATGCCAATCTAACCAGATCTGACACAGGCTCTACATCTCCCAGTAGACCCTAAACAGTTGCATTATGTACATGGAGTTGTCAGACTCTATGTCAGATGCCACGAGCACTTGGGCATGATGCTGGAGACGAATATATGATAGCCAAATCCGAGGTAAGTAATTCAGAGTAACCATCATGGCACACAATCTGAGCATCCTACAGTGGAACATATGTGGGTATAACACAAAAAGGTCCTTTCTCCACTCAGTAGTGTGAGCAAGGAATATTGAAATTACCATGCTCCAGGAGACATTAACAATGGAAACTGTTTGCTTATCAGGCTATCATGTTTTCATGTCGCCAAGAGTAGATGGCACAATAGGCTGGATGACCCTGGTCAGAGCTACAATCCCTTGCTGTACTGTGGTGTGGAATCTCTTGCTGTTGAGATCCGTCTGCAAGGGTGACCCATCAAACCGTACAATGTGTATAGCAGACCACTATGTGACAGCTTAGATATCAACCAGGCCTATGCTGCTGCAGCACTTTGAGACTTCACCATCGATACTGCAACAATGGTGAAGAGAATTCGGTGGTGGTGATGAGACAGTTACAAGTGATCATTACGGCATTGTCACCACCCTCTTGGATGCCGGTCCAGCCCAAAGACCGCATCACAATCCTAGAAGGAAAACAGACAGGGCCAACTGTACTTGAGGCAAGGCTTGTTGATGCCGTAAACCAGGAAGCCTCTCAGACCCCCCTAAATTTTGGCCATGATTCTGGAGTCACAAAGACACCTGGTATTATAATGATAAGATCAATGAGGTCAACAACTGAAACAACATGTGCAAGAAACTCTCCCAAAGGCAAAGAACCCCTAACAACCTATCCCTCCTAAGGGAAGCTACCAGGGATGCTAGGGAGACTGCCAGCAGAGTCAGGTAGGAAAAGTGGCTGGGATAGTGGGAGTCCTTTGGCCATCAAACCACCCTTTCAGAGTTGTGGAGACGGGTCAGGTGAGCTACCAGCTGCTCAGCCCCGAGATGCACGCATTACGACCCTCAATCAATGGCACACAGGCTGGTGCACTAGTTCTCGGCCAGAAGAAGCAGCAACAGAATGTCTCCTCAATTGAGGGCATAACAACCTAAAACCAGACATGTTTGATCTTATCAGAAACAAGGCACTCCAACCTGATGACCCCTCAGAGAACTAAGAAAAAACTATAAATCCAGTTCTTACTTAGCACCGGGCTTTGATGGGATCTCCCACCCCATCACCTCACACCTAGACCTTGCAGGGGAACTTGCATTCCTATAGCTCATCAACAAGCATAGGCAAACTTCCATGCTTCCACAGAGTTGGAAAACAGTTAAGATAGTCCCCATCCAAGAACCAAAGGAACCTGGCAGGTACTGCCTTATTTCTCTCTTCAGCTGTCTGGGTAAAACAGCCAAGAGGATGGTACTAAACCACCTCCAATGGAAACTGGGACCCCGTCATGAAAGCCTCCATGGTTTCACCAGGGATATGAGCATAGCACACAGAATATGCACTGATCCTAGACCTGGTGAAGACTATTGTATTAGCAAGTCCTCTTGTTATGCAGGAGACCCTAATCTACATGGGAATTGTAGGTAGATTATTGGCTGGATAGGTGACTATTTCAGGAAGAGAACAGCTAAAGTCAGATTCCTAGATCACCTATCACAGCACATGCCACACTTGAAAATAGAACACCAGAGGATGGGGTCCTCAGTCCTGCCCTTTTCAATACCCTCATCTCCTGCATTCTCAACATCAATCATATCAAAGTTGGTCCCATATCCGATCCGGACGTAGGGGACATGTTTTGTAGAGAAACATGTTTACTAAGCCGCGGGATGATGCGGTAGGGTGGCCAGTTCCTTTCCACCCCGACTTTGAGTCGACTGAGAGGGGCAGCCGGGCGCGAACCCAAGACCATGCGATTGCAAAGCCAACGTTCTACCACTGAGGTATGCCACCTCAACATACACCTACCAAAGGGCTGTAAGAACATCTGTTACACAGACAATCTTGCAGTGATTTCATCTGGTAAACACTGTCTGAAAAGAGCCCAATATTGTCTGGAGCTTGCATCTAAAGAGTGTTGTGGGATGGGTCTAAAGATTTCAGCTTCAAAATCAAAAGCCAGGGTTCTAAGAATCAATGTCAAAACCACAAAACTAAGTGTCCAGGGCATGGATCTAAAACGGGTCAAAATCTACCAATACCTTGGGGTATGACTTGGCCACACACCACATTCAAGGAGATCCAGTACCTGCTTGACCGAACGAAGGCAAGACTGTCTGTCATGGAAGTAATGACCGGGAGACATAGGAGCAGGACACAAAATACTAAGATCATTTTATGTACAAGTTGTACATCCTATTGTGGACTAAGCTTCTGTCGCCCTCTTTACTTCTAGGCCTATACCAAGAAAAAAATGGAAATCATCCAAAACGAAGCAACCAGGATCATCCTGGGTACCCCCAGGTGGAC
>NC_091588.1:16105203-16110203 GCF_042767895.1 Penaeus vannamei
CAGAAAGCACGCGACGACGATATCATACCCACTAGCATTATTCCCTGCTGACAAACATTCGATTCACACGCTCTCATACTGACAGTTTCTGAATGCTGGAAGCGAGTGAGAAATGACGACTAATTACTTAGACCCTGCACTGCCTATTCATCTCTTCATTATTAGTAGGATAATGCTGAATGAGAACTTAATTAGTATGACCGTAGTAATTCGAGATTTTTTTGTTCGTCTTCAGGAGCGGTCAAACAGGGGGGATGAGGGAGGGAGTTGGGGGCCGCAATTCTCTCAGCCAGCCAATCAGAAGCGAGGATGGGCGGAGCCAATTCACATCCCCAACCACCCTAAGGCAAGCGTAGTTGTGCTCTCAAAAACTATCGAAATATAATTTTGAAACATATCAAAACATTTTCAACCCGATATCAGTCATTAATAAACCAACAAATAACACAAACTTGGAGAAAAAAATGAATACAAAGATACCCGAAACTGCTGCAACGACGAGCGAGTGAGCGTGGCACTGACCGGGCACGGAGCGCACGAGGGCCGGGGCACCGCAGGGCACGCAGCGCAAGGACAGAGCCGTGTGAAGCCGCGTGAGGTGAGGACGGGCAGCTAGTACAGCGCGAGGAGCGTGAGAGAGAAGTCGGTTGTGAACACGCGCGCGCACACTTGAGCACCACAAACACAGCGCAGAGAGATCACTTGTGACTGTGTTTGTTTGCTGTGTCATCGTTTGAGCGATTGTGTGGTTTTCGTGTTTGTTTGTGAGTGACTGAGGAGCACTTTTGCGTTATCGGCACAAGTGCGCGGCGGAACTGCTGTTATCAGTAGATTCGGTCGCCTTCCCAGGTGTTATCTTTTAAAGTATTGCAAGTGGCAAGCATACTCACAGATAAGACTGGAAGACACCTTGAAGAAATCAACCCGGACAGCCCGGCAAAAACTCAAAAAGGAAATACACTAGAGCAGCAACGACCACCCGCTCCCCCGCCGCCATGGAAGCCTCGGCCGCCGCCCTCGTGTCGGAGAAGAGCTTGAGCAACCAGAGTCTCGAGGCCTTCGCCAGCAGCGACAGCGACGGCAGCATCAACGGTTCCTCGGGCCAGGGCTTTCCGATGCCGGTGCACTACCCTCGGCCCGCCACCGTGTTCGCCGCCGTCGCCAGCATCATCTTCATCATCGTGGGCATCGCCGGTACGTGCTTTTTCTCAATTCGTTATTCTCTAGATTTTGTTCTTTAATCTGTAGTACATGGGGTTTGACGAAGGTTCAGAACCATTTGGAGAATCGCACAGGAGCCAATTGTAACAAGTATATCATTGCGACATCTTTTGTAATAATTCTTGAACCCGTTTATGTAGGCGAATTGAACCAGGGGTAAATCCTCTTGTCCGTGGCCAGTAATACGAAGTGAAATCCAGCTATAAATGAAAGGGAAAAGGATGTATCCTTAGACAGGGAAAAAACTAAGATTGTGAAGCCTTTTTTTGGATCACTACATTCCTGTTCATGAATGCGTTTTGTTGTTTTTCACTATTTTTGTTCACCGTGGCGTATTTTGGGGGCTTTTCTTATGCATGTCTACGCACCGCAAAGGCAGAAGCTCGCTAGCGTTCTCCACGCCAGTCATGTTCCCTCTCGATGGTTTTGATGGATGAGAAGAATGTATAAACAGGTTACCTATACGCGCAGATACGCTCTGTTTATTTATGTGTGTGTGTGAGCGTTAGTATGAGTAGTGTGTGTGCGTGTGAGAGTAGCAAGGTTTATATAAGTGTAGACCTTGGTAAGCAGCTTCGCACATACATGTTTTTCCTTCCTTTCAAACAATTATATTAACATTCGTCATTTTTAAGTTCTTGAGCTCTTGCAACTCAGCAACGAGGAGAAAAACTGGTCGTTGCATCACTCCGATAGATGTTGCATTAGAATATCCTTGGAGACCGTTTCTCTGCAACATGCAACTTGCAGGTTTCTTGATCTTAATTTTATTAACACAAGCCACATGCATTATATTTCGTTGATTATACGAAAACATACGGAAATGCACACTAATATTATGAACGAAGGAAAAAATACTAAAGCTAACTCCACAAAATGATTTCTGGTAAATGTGTTTTATTTCAAAACGTCTGATCCTAAAAAGATTTCTAGGTTATCTCTAGATATGACAAGAGGAGAGTTCTGACTGACAGCACCAAAAGTTCACTCGTGCCTGTCATAACGGCGACCTTGGAACAAATCCCGGGATCCTGTTCATGTTTGCGTTTCATTTGTTCTTCTTGTTTTGTTATTTTTGATTTGCTTTTGTTTCATTTCCGAGGCACGCGCCTTTTTTGCTTTGGTCGTTATTTGTTTGATGCGCGGGTCGTGTCAACAGGCAGCGGATTGGCCTTTGTGGTTTTCTTCTTCTTGCTCTGTTTTCTTTATCCTGTGCTCCCTATTCTCTGTCTCCTTGTCGCCATGGCATACCTTACTTCCTACCTTCTGTCCAAGCCCCTTCCTTCTCTGTCTTTCTCACAGTCTCTCTGAATCTATCTATCTATCTATCTATTTATCTATCTATCTATCGAAGTATATACTGTACATATATCTATCTATATCTATCTCTCTATATACATAGAGATAGATATACATTATATACTTATATATATATATATATATAGATAGATAGATAGATAGATAGATAGATAGATAGATAGATAGATAGATAGATAGATAGATAGATAGATAGATAGATAGATATAGATATATATATAGATATAGATATATAGCTATAGATATGTAGATGTAGATGTAGATGTAGATGTAGATATAGACATAGACATAGACATAGACATAGACATAGATAGATATAGACATAGATAGATAGATATAGTATACACAATAAATATATATATATATATATATATATATATATATATATAAAATATATACTACATGTGTGTGTGTGTGTGTATGTTTATGTATATGTATATATATATACATGCATACATACATACATGCATATATACATACATATGTACATACACACATGCATTCATACATACATACATGCATACATGCATACATACATACATACATACATACATACATACATACATACATACATACATACATACATACATACATACATACATACATACATACATACACACACACACACATATATATGTGTGTGTGTGTTTGCATGTGTAACCACACACATGCATACATATACATACACACATAGTCGCGGGTGTGTGTGTGTGTGTGTACGATCGTTCGCACAAACACATATATATGTGTGTGTATGAATATGTATGTCTGCCTCCCTTTCTCTACCTCGTTTTCTCTCCTTTAATTCGTGTCAAGCCCTCCCTCTCTACCTCCTTCCGTCCCTGCCTCTACTGTCTCTCTCTATCTATATGTCTATCTATCCATCCATCCATCCATCCATCCATCCATCCATCCATCCATCCATCCATCCATCCATCCATCCATCCATCCATCTTTTGCCCCCTCCCTCACTCCCTCTCTCCCTTATCGCCACCTCCACTCTCACTTCCCTCCTTTCCCTCCACACGTCAGCTCTGAGAACCCTCTCTTTGGCTGCAGGAACCGCCCGCCCTTAGCCACTTCCGGTGCGTCGAATGCATCCCAGGTGAAGAGATAATTTCAGTGGGAAATTTTGCGTGTTAATCTCACCCTTTTTGGGGGGGATTTTAATTCAATTGTGCTTTTGTGAAGGGCGAGAGAGGAGGGCGGGGTAATATGTGGTGCTTTGTGATGGTTGTCAAGATAATGGGAGCGTGACGGGAGTGAGAATGGTGATGTGTGGCGATGATAGTATCGTAGTTGTTTGATGGGTGACGATAGTGAAGTGGGCGCAGCGACTGAACAGGAGAGTAGAAAGTATTGTTACCCAAACGAACATCCTCATGATTACCTTCACAAACCTGACTCCAGCGATATCAAATATGGCGCCAAATATGAGTCCTAATGATGATGCCGGCGGAGATGGTGAAGGGGGCAGAGCCTCACCACCACCACAGCGCTGGGACGTCCGGACACCACAATCAGTACATCCTCTGCGCCGGCACTTCACTTCCCTCAAAACGTACTTGTTGATTCGAAAGGCACAGCTCTATTAGGGGGAGGGGGAGTGGAGGGGCGGAGGTAGGGGGGAGGGGATCCGTTCCGGGGGAGGACTCCTTACTTTTAAAAATATTTGTATGTGAGATGTTCACAATTTTTTATTGTTATCATTGTTATCATTAACATTATCATAAAGGTTATTATCACTATCATTAAAGTTATCATTATCATTAAAGTTATCATTATTATTATTATCAATATCACTATTATTATCTTTCGCATTATCATCATTATTATTATTAATATTAATAATAATGATAATGATGATAATAATAATTATAATATTAATAATAATGATAATAATGGTAATATTAATAATAATAATTATAATGATAATGATAATGGTAATAATAATGATAACAAATATGATGATAATGATGGAGATACTGCTGTTGATGCTGCTGTTGCCACTGCCTACGACTACTGCTTATAGTAACTGTAGTAGTAGTAGTAGCACTACTGCACTTACTGCTACTACTACTATCACTTTTACAACATAAACAGCACATGCTACGACTACTGTTTTGAATCTGGTAGGAGATAACATAAAAATAATGTTAGTCAATTCCTTTTCCATTTAAAGGAATAAGTTCTTTCTTACGAAGTTAAAAAGAAAACACCTTTTAAGGCTTCTTTTTCACCACGAAGAGAAATCTTTTTGTTTTGTCGGTCAGATTTAATGAAACAAAACATAAGACGAAACTTACGGCTTGAATATGTCGCATATGCCAGTCAATTATGGCAGTTAATTCAGACAATGTGCCGTTCAGTTCCGTGATAGGCAGGGGCGGTGTCAGTCACGGGTCCCATGCCTATAAAACGACGTGAAAAGGAAAGCGGGTTCCCAGCCCCTGGTATGTGAA
>NC_091588.1:16125203-16135203 GCF_042767895.1 Penaeus vannamei
ACACACACACACACACACACACACACACACACACACACACACACACACACACACACACACACACACACACACACACACACACACACACACACACACACACACACACACACACACACACACACACACACACACACACACACAACACACACACACACACACACACACACACACACACACACACACACACACACACACACACACACACTCAAATAAACGAACAGAAACAAACACTGTCAATAACAAAACATACTAAAACAGACGAAAATACGCACACACACACGCATTTAAAAAGCATTAGCATTGTACCACCGTAATCATATGACAAGGCCGCGCGAATTGTCACACACAAACGAAAAAAAGTGCAGGTGGTGCGCTGGTGTCGCGTGTGTGGCATCGTCCTGTGCCAGTGACAAGTGCACGCTGCTGGGAGTGCCATGTGTCAGGAGCACCCCCACCCCATCCTTCCTTATGCAATTCCCCCACTCCTTCCCCATTTCCCTGTTCTTCCTGACCTTCCTCCTTCCCTTTACTCGCCCTTTCCTATTTCCCTCATTTTTCCATCTTTGTATTCACTCTTTCGCCATCCTTCTTCCCCCTTCTCTCAGTTTAGATGCAATGGTTTCTTCCTTTTAACGTTGTCCCTTCTCTCCCTTCCCTCCTCCTTTCCAACTCCTCCTTCTCTACTTCTCTTAAAACCTCTCCTATCACCGCCTTACCCTTTCCCCGCCTTCCCCATCTCCCCTATATTCACCCATTTCTCCTCATCTCTACTTAAATCGTCTTCGTACCGTTTTTCTTCTCTTTTCCGCAGCCATCATTTGTTTGTTTATTATTCTCTAGCGTATCCTTTTCGGTGTATATATATATCGCGCCCCGTGGTAGATTACAACTGTTTATACACATGCGCAGAGTCCGTAAATCCGTTTCCTTCCCTGGAACGTCTTGTACTTGCTTACGTCACTCGGAACCGATTCGTCTTCTTGCCTGTGACTATTACAGCGACGCTTCATTACTGTCAATACTCATCAGCCGTGAGTTGTCGTTAGGGCGGCCTGGCTAATGGACAAACAAATTAGTTCGGGCGTGTAACGTGACCTGGGCGGAGACGGGGGGAGGGTAAAGGGGAGAAGGGGAGGGGAGAGGGGGGGAGAGGTCATGTGACAGTTTCTCCGGTGACACAGGCCGCCCCGGCTCGAGCGGTGGCGCCGGGAACGAGGTCTCGCTTTCCTTGTCGGTGGACAGGGCGAGAGTCGGGAGGGGGAGGGGGGGTCGATAGACGAGAGATTGAGGCTTCATATGGGAGGAGGATGCTGGATTCCGTTTATCTATTTTTTCACCTTTGTCTATTCTCTCTCTCTCTCTCTCTCTCTCTCTCTCTCTCTCTCTCTCTCTCTCTCTCTCTCTCTCTCTCTCTCTCTCTCTCTCTCTCTATATATATATATATATATATATATATATATATATATATATATATATATATATATGTATGTATGTATATATATATATATATATATATATATATATATATATATATATATATTCTATTTTATCAAGTTCATTTATGATATCAGATATCTATTTGTTTCTATCTCTATCTACTTATCTACTTATCTGCTTAGTCAAGTTACATCTCTCTCGTGCCATCTCACTGGCATGCTAAATGCGTTGATATGAATGAACTTTAGTTGTTTAATAATATTGATAAGAACCGAAAACAATCCCTTTTCTTAATTTTTGTTGTATCATTCCCTAATCATGAAAATCGTTTCTGGTTCTCAGGTGTCATTTCCTTCTCAACAGGTCTAGAACAAGTAGTTTTCGTTGTTTATAGTTTACGTGAAGTTACTGTTCGGTTGGGTTATGTTAGGTTAAGAGTTCAAGTCGTACTCACGTTCGATTCGGTGAGGTGTCGTTAGATTCAGTTTAGATGCGATGGTTTAGTTAATTTAGCCCGCACTATGGAAGGGTCACCATCATTATTCCCTTATTAACGAATTTATCTCATTGCACAACTTCATTATAGCTTTTGATTATCTGTTGTGACCTTTTGGCTGTGCTGATAAATGCCTTCGTCTAAAGGCTTTGCTTCAATCAAGGTTTTAGACTCGGTTAATGCAACACTTGACATACATAACGTGCATATGCATACGATGTGAATGTGTATGTACAGTGAGTGTATGTTTGAGACTGTGTTTGTATTTTATAAGTATGTGCCTAGGGGTGTATATATGTGTTTATGTGTGTTAAGTGTGGGTCTAAGGGAGTATGTGTATGGATTTGCGTGTGGGTTACTGTGGTAGCCCTGTCTATATCCCCTTCCTCCCTACCTGCCATTTAAACCACAATGACGATATTGTGTTGACGCAAGTACGAGAACACCGGAGGTATACAACTTCGCGCCATCTCCGGGTCAAGAGGGAGGGGAGGGGGAGGAGAGAGAGGGGGGGAGAGGAGGGTGCAGAGGAGGGTGCAGAGAAGTAGAGGGGAGGTGGAGAGGAGAAGGGAGGGAAGAGTCAAGTGGGGAGGGAGAAAGAAAGAGAGGAACTGATGCTGCAGAGAAAGGAGGGGGAGGCTGGTAGGGAGAGAGAAACTGGAGAGGAAAAGGGTAGAGAATGGAGGGGGAGAGGAAGGGGAGGGAGGCCAATCACGACGGTGGGAGGAAGGAGAGACGGGAAACGAGGGTGGTTGGTGGCTTTGCGAGCGGGTTTGGCTCTCGACGAACAAGAAGGCTTTTTATCCACATTTTTCTTTTCGTACCTCCTTCCTTTTCCTCCTCTCCATACCTCTTCCTTCGCACTCCCCCTTCCTTCTTCCCATCTTTCCTTTCCCCTTTTACTTTCTGCCCTTTCCCTCTCGCCCATTTCCTTTCTCCCTTGGTCCCTTCCTTTCCTCCCCCCTTTCCGCTTCTCGTTTCCACTTCTTCCTCCCCTTCTCCCTCTTCCCTTTCCCGTCTCCCCATTTCCATACGCCCGCGGCACTTGCTGTTCCCCACCTGTTTCCCCTCGACCCTTGACCCTGCCTGTTGTGGTCACCCGAACGACCCCCGAGATCCCATAGGTTGTTCTTTCATGTATATATGTATGAGAATGTATTTACATCCAGATCTGTGGATGTAATCTGCACCTTTTTTGTTTGTTCATCTATCCATTTTCTGGGTCTTTTCCTGCCAGTCTCTATATTTGTTGCTCTTCTGATCTATGCCTATCTATCTATTTCTCTATATCAAATTGTCTATCTATGTTTCTCTCTATCTATCAACTTGTGTGTGTAAATGTTATATATATTTATATCCTCCCACCCTCTCGATAAAGGTCAAATTCACGGTAACGTTATCACAGAGTTTCATCGAAGATATGTGGGGAAGGCGTAGCTGACGTCACGAAGCTCCACTCACGCTCGTGGCACTTCCGTCTGGCACTCTGAGGCACTCTGACGCTCGCTCTTGCAGCCTCCGCCAGGACGTCGCTGACTAAACGCCGCCAGCTAGACGCGTTTCGCCTCGCCACAGACGCAGAAGAAGGAGAATCCAGTGTTACAAGAACGCGGTACCGAGAATCCGCTGCCTGCAAGTCGGCTTATGAGAACGGGGAGATATTTTGTAGGTGAATGTTTTTTTTTTTTTTTTTTTTTTTTTAAGGGGATAAAAAGGGGGAATTAAATAGGGAAGAAAAAAAAGAAGGGGAGAAAGGAAGGGTGATTTGGAGTAGCGAGGAACAAGTGGACGTGTAGTTGTAACGTGAGATTGTGGCGGGGGGAGTACCACTATGTGTGGGGGTTGGGTGAGGGGCAGGGGGAGGAGGAGAAGAAGTCGAGAGTGGGGTGAGGGGGAGACTTCGTAGGAGGAGGGGAGTGGGGAGGAGATAAGGGGTTCATTTGGTAGACGGCGAGGGCTGAAGGCAACTCCCCTCACTCGACAAAGGCCCGTTCAGATCTGCTTCCCCCCGGCGTGCGTGTCTGTTTGGCCGCGGACTTCAGTGTTTATACGAAGGATGAATGCCACCGAATCACTTACCGAGGGATGTGATCGCTTTATGGTACGCGTTGATTTTCCCGTATGTGATATCGAGAGCATTCCATCTATTCAGTGATAGGGTCGTGATTCTATATTGTTCATGTATGTGTTCTTCTGCAGTACCTGGTTAGCCAGTCGCCCTCGTTCACCTCCTCAACTTTCGCCACCACTTCCTCCTCCTTATTCTCTCCTTCCTCTTTCTCATTCCCTCTGCCCTCTTCCCGTTCCTCAACCCATCTTTTATTTTCCTTCCTTCCTCTCCTCCACCCCTCATGTTCCTCAGCCTCTTCCTCATCCTCATCCTTGTCCTATTTCTCTTTTCCTTCTTCTTGTTCTTCTGTTCCTTCTTCTCCTCCTTCTTCTTTTTCTACTTATTTTTTTCTTCTTATTTCTCCTCCTTCTCCTCATCTTCTTATTCTTATTCTTATTCTGTTTCTTCTTTCTTTCTCCTCCTCCTCCTCCTTCTCCTTCTTCTTCTTCTTCTTCTTCTTCTTCTTCTTCTTCTCCTCCTCCTCCTCCTCCTCCTCCTCCTCCTCCTCCTCCTCCTCCTCCTCCTCCTCCTCCTCCTCCAACCACCACCACTTCCTCAAGTCCTCCGCTCACCCCTCCCTCCCTCCGTTCAGCCCCCGCCTCCTCCTCCTCCTCCTCCTCCTCCAGCAGCAATATAAAGAGCCAGTTGTTAGAGCCGAAGGCGGGGCGGGGCGAGGGGTGAAAGAGGGAGGAGAACGCGGGAGAGTGAGGGGAAGAGGAGAGGAGAGAAGGGCGAGGGGAAGAGAGCGAGAAAATACAACAACAAGAAAACGAAATAGAAGGAGGGGAGAAGTAAGAGAGAGAGAGAATTAGAGAACATGGAAAGAAAGCAAGAGTAGGAAAATTTGGCAAGAGAGAGAGAAAGAACGACGAAAAAAAGAGGGGTGGAGAGGGGTATGAGGGGAGAGCGAGGGGAAGGGCGTTGAAGATAGCCATACGCCCAGCTTACGACGGGGTGGGGGGTGGGGTGGGTGGGGTGGGCTCAGATCTCTCCCGACACCTCCGCCGACGCCGCAGAAACTGTATGAATATTTAATTAGCTTCATCAAGGATCTTGACTTGCTTCCAACGTTGCGAAGATAGACACGAGACACAGTGCTTGCTCTCTCTCTCTCTCTCTCTCTCTCTCTCTCTCTCTCTCTCTCTCTCTCTCTCTCTCTCTCTCTCTCTCTCTCTCTCTCTCTCTCTCTCTCTCTCTCTCTCTCTCTCTCTCTCTCTCTCTCTCTCTCTCTCTCTCTTCTCTCTCTCTCTCTCTCTCTCTCTCTCTCTCTCTCTCTCTCTCTCTCTCTCTCTCTCTCTCTCTCTCTCTCTCTCTCTCTCTCTCTCTCTCTCTCTCTCTCTCTCTCTCTCTCTCTCTCTCTCTCTCTCTCTCTCTCTCTCTCTCTCTCTCTCTCTCTCTCCCTCTCTCTCTCTCTCTCTCTCTCTCTCTCTCTCTCTCTCTCTCTCTCTCTCCCTCCCTCCCTCCCTCCCTCCCTCTCTCTCTCTCTCCCTCCCTCCCTCCCTCTCTCTCTCTCTCTCTCTCTCTCTCTCTCTCTCTCTCTCTCTCTCTCTCTCTCTCTCTCTCTCTCTCTCTCTCTCCCTCCCTCCCTCCCTCTCTCTCTCTCTCTCTCTCTCTCTCTCTCTCTCTCTCTCTCTCTCTCTCTCTCTCTCTCTCTCTCTTCTCATCCCTTCTCTTTTCCTTCATTTTTTATTTAGATCTTCCTCCCATCCTCTCGCTTTCCCCCTTCCCTTATACTTCTTTTCCACTCTTCTTTTTATTCAATTTACTATTCAGTTTCACATTTAATTGCTCTCTTTCATACCGGCTCTTATCTCCCTCTTATCTCACCATTCCTTTCACCCTTCCTTGCGTCTCCTCAATCAGCCCCCCCCCGCACTTTATGGCCATTTTGCTTCTTTAACTGTTCCTCTCTCTCTCTCTCTCTCTCTCTCTCTCTCTCTCTCTCTCTCTCTCTCTCTCTCTCTCTCTCTCTCTCTCTCTCTCTCTCTCTCTCTCTCTCTCTCTCTCTCTCTCTCTCTCTCTCTCTCTCTCTCGTCACTTCCGTTTTATGTGAAGGCAGATATTCTCTTTTCATACTTGTTATATTCCTTTCATTCTCTCTTCATTCACTCAGTCCCAATTATTTTTCTCTCGTTCTTTTATCCTTTCTCCATCTTTCCCGTTTCCTATTTGATTTCCTTCTAACATCCTTCCTTGTCTTCTTTTCTCTACTCTTACTTTTCCTCCTCTTACTCTTTCGTTTCCGAATTCCATATTTTTTCTGGTTTCCCATTATTCACCCATTCTCCCTTCTCTCCATCCTCCTCCGCACTCTTTCCGTTCTCTCATCGCCACCTCTACACCCCTCACCGCACCCCCTTTTCCCTTGCCTCGCCCTGTTGCTCTACCTCCCTCCCTTTCTTCTCCCCCGTTTTCCTTTCCTCATTTTATCCCTCCTCGTCCTCTTTCACCCTCCTACCTCCTCCCCTTAGCCCCTTCCTCTCCCTCCCCCTTCCTCTCTTCCCTCGCCCCCTGCCCTCCGTTCCCCCTCCCTCTCCCCTCACCCCCTCCCTTCCCCCTTGCCCTAATCCTCGCACGAGAGAATTAACAACAAACTAACCGCTGTAACTGTAACTGTTAAAGACGTTGTGTTAACCTTCTAGTGAGTTGTTGGAAATCCCCTTCCCCTTTTTTTGGAGGAAGGAAGGGGATACTTACGAACACCTTTATTTTCTTTAATTGGTTATTAGGAAAGCCATTTTAGGTCTAGGAGGATTTCATTCGTGTGTGTTCGCACGTGTGTTTTATCTGCTTGTATATTCTGTAAAATGTTTGTTTAATTGTATTTATGCTGACGTGTGTTTTGTTTGTGTTCTTTGGGTGCTTGTATATTTTGTAAGCTGTGTTTTTTTAATTGTATATATATGTGGGGGTGTTTCCATATGCCTGTATACTTTATCCAAGGTGTGTTTTACTGGCGTGTGTGGTTTATGCGTAATATCATACACATGCTTAGACACACATGCTTAGTCAGGATTGGCCCGATAAGCCCCGGGTAAGGCCTGATGACGTAGCCAGTCTGGATTATTGAATCTTGATTACTCAGGGAATGTCGGCTGATAAAGCCAGTCTCCAAGGCTTAGCAGCGAGGCGCAATAAAGAGCAGGGCGCAGGGAACGCAACTGCACAGACCGCAAAGAGCGAGGAAATTCAAACCAGGATATTCATATTACTTTATAGTTTTATACGTTTTACTTTTTGACTTGGGGAAGTCTAAATTATGGGTTTTAGATTCCAATCTTTTATCATTTCCATCTATATTTGGGTCCAGTACTCCATATTTCACGTTTTCTGTACCTGTACTTTTTCATGCATGAATGCGGGTATTATTATTGCATGTAAGGGAGCGCGTGTTTAAGCATACCTGAGAGTGCTTCCCTTTCTCCGCCCGACGTCCCCCAGGCCCGCAGACCTACAGGCCGACTAGACTTCCTGTATTTACTACTAACAAGTCAAGGCTTGTCCCTGGTAGTTTTCTTCCCCTTTTGCATGTTCATGTCACTTCCTTGGTTAATTTAACCCTCCGACACTCCTCTTCTTCTCCTCTCCCCCTCCTCACCGCGGGCAAAAGGGTGTAGAGAAGGGATTCGGGGTAGGGAGGGGGGCTGGGCGGAAGGGATCACCTGGTTAGTGTCAGAGGTGAGGGCAGGTCCAATGAACCCCCCCTTCTCCCCTCTCCCCCTCCAATCCCTACCGCGCCACACACGCTCCCCTCCCCTCTTTCCCTCTCTCTCTCTCTCTCTCTCTCTCTCTCTCTCTCTCTCTCTCTCTCTCTCTCTCTCTCTCTCTCTCTCTCTCTCTCTCTCTCCTTCATCTCCCTCACCCTCTCTACACTTCCTTCCCGGCGTTAAAAGTTATATTGTGTCGTGTTGTCACTGTTCGTGCACCCTTCGTTTAGTACAATGGAGAAATTCCTGTTGTGGGGAAGGGAGGGAAGAAAATACTTCTTGTAGTGGTTAGGAATGTCAAAATAGGATGCAAATTTACAGGCCAAGAAAATGCCATATGTGGATGTAAGTCAGATATTTCTGTTCTTTATTATTCTTTAACTCATTTGGGTAAAATCAACACGCAAATCCTTTAGAATGATTTGAGGCAATGTACACACATCTGGAGTCGGATCAACCAACGATGCTTCATGACGCGTCTCGAACTGCATCCATTTCACTCCAATCTCGCCGACTACAAAGATGTTATTGACAACTCCGCAAACAAACACCCACGAGATAAGCGACCACAGCGCCAATAAAGCAAACAAGTGAAAACCTCTAACCAAACACGAACTGAATGCAAACGTGAAGATCAAACCCAAACGCCCAAACAAAAACACCTATTCTCTTTCATATTCGGACAACGAGCGAACCAATGAACACGGCCTCCCACTGCCTATCCTTCATAGCTCAGAGGGCACAATGCGCGCTATTATTATTTTGAGTTTGCGCCATACTTTTTCTTCTTTTTCTCCTTCGCCGGATGCTAGAACAGACAGGGCTATAGTTTGGGCACAGACTCATTGCTGTGGTGTTGTTGTGCCCTTCGCCTTACTGACTGACCTTTTGCTTCTATTACGGTTCGTCTCACAGGCTCTTCTCACATACGGGTGTGTGCAGTTTGTGAATAGAGATTCATTGCTTTTTCAGACACTGGAAAGCATTTTTTCACTTCTCTTCTTAAAACTTTACTGCATATTCTCAAAACAGCAAATTAACTTCTTATGCTTCGCTTGGTTGGTGGTGTTTGTGTCCAGGAATGAAACGCCTGAAAATTCATGACAGACGGTGGTATGCCATAATATTTAGTCTGAAAATAGACGTCAGCAAGATGATGGTCGCTCATGCTTTACAAGTGTACTCAATATGCATAATGCCGCTATTTTTGGGGGTGTAGCGAGTCTGGCCAATCTCGTTTTTTTCTCCCTTTTTATTTCTCTTCCGTCTTTTGTCCATTACTTTTCTTTTCGGTTCTCATGTCATAGATTGTCTGATGCAAGACAGCGATACATCAACGCATATTTGTTTGTCCTTTTTATATCAGCGATGCTGCATTGAAACTTCGTTCACGCGAGATGGCGTATGTCTAATGACTTAATGACAGAGAAGGCAATAGACCTTATGAAAGCTAATGGCAGAGTACGTGACCCGCTTACAATGGTTGACGGCAGAAAGCTGTTGGCCGCGTGATGCATGCAGGTGTTTGGTGTGCGAGGCGTGGCTGGCAGATGCTGAGTGTGCCGATAGTACAAGGGTGGCAGCGGCAGTGCCAGTGGGGCAGTGTGTATCATGCGGCACTTAGCAGTATCGTAGGAGGCTGAAGAGTGAGTCTGGCAAGGTGTACTTATCATGCCCACTCATGCATGCATACGCATACGGACACACAGAGACACAGGAGATACAGTCGCAGGCAGGTGACGTACTCGTGCACTCGAAACGAAAAGCTGATGGGAAAAAGATAAAGGAACAAAAAAGACGATCAGTTAGCATAGGTTCTTCGAAATCTGTTTTAAGCGGTCTCTTTTTGCCGGAATGTCTAAAATGCAACTATAATTGCGAGATTTGATTGAATATACTTGAAGTAGAATCGATGCATTCATGTACGTGAACAGCAGACGCAAAAAGACAGCCCCTACACACGTACACACGCACATGAACAACAGTGATAACTTAGCTAAACCTAAGTAGGTGATAGCTCGAAGTAAAGTAGTTATCTGTGCGATATGTTATCAACAGGGATGGCAATCTGCGGCAAATGTGACGTCATGCTTTTCCTGGTCGAGAGTTGGCGTGGATCTGCGACCCACTTCTGGCAGTGTTTATCTCCCTTTATTAACGTCAATTAGTCATTCGCCTTTTGTTGAATTTTTCCTTTTTCCTTGTATCTATATTATTTCTTTTCTTTTTCCTCATTTTTTCTCGATATTC
>NC_091588.1:16140203-16142703 GCF_042767895.1 Penaeus vannamei
GCGCTGGGCTTGTTGTTCGAGTTATGGGTGTAGTTGTCGTGGTTAATTAGCCCGTAATTGATTCATCATAATTGCAATTAGTCACTGATGACGATAGACAGTTAATGGTGACACAATTATTGTTTGACAGTATTCATTGTTGCAGTTGCAGTCATCGGTGGTTGATAGTCCTTGATAACACGTAGTCAGCAGCTTTAGTTACGTTGTGGTTCGTTCTTGATGACGGATGTAGTTATTTGTCGAGGCTAGGCGAGGCGACGTAACTTGCCTGCCAGTGACGGGCAAGTGACAAATTGTCAGTCACCGCGAAATTGAGCAACTGATCTTTCCATCGTCTCAACACGGGATCCAACCGTATTAAATTGTGTCAATAACCAAGATAATGCCCTTGGTATATCCTCAGCTTGTATTTATTTGTCTGATTCTCTTCGCCGGAAGCCTTCTCATAACGCCACTCTTTGTAACGACTTCTTTCCTCTTTATTTCAGGTAATTTAGTGACTATCGTCGCCCTCAGCAGGAGTGTCAAGTTAAGGGTTCACGCCACCACCGCCTTCGTCATCAGCCTGTGCGTCTCGGACTTACTCTTCTGCTCTATCAACCTCCCACTCACCGCCTCCAGGTAAGCGCCGCCCCTGTGAGATCCTCACGAGCCGGGCTATCATATTAGTTTCAATTAATTAAATCCAGCCGTTAATATCTGCAGATGAACAGATGTGAATGGAATGGATGAAGTTGTCGACTAATAAGTCTGAAATCTATCCAGTAGGCCTATACAGTTTATACAGACAAACAAGCAGGTTGATATACAGATACACTGACATTTTGAAAATGATTTCCCTTTTCGTTACGAATAACCACTTCCTTCTTCTCGTTCCCCAGGTACATCCACGAACAATGGGTGCTTGGAGACGCCCTCTGTAAGATCTTCCCCTTCTTCTTCTACGGCAATGTGGCGGCATCACTCCTCAACATGGTCGCCATCACTATCAACAGGTAACGACGAAATCCGGCCATTATTATTGGGCGAAATAATTGAAACGTTAGTAGGTATTTATAAGTAAACGTGATTTGTGAAAGAAAGAGTAATAGGTAGGTAGGTAGAGAGAATGAGAGCAAGAACAACCTTCCCCCCCCCCCTGATGTCCCTCGCACTCACCCCCCCCCCCTTTGGCCCCCGCAGATACATCCTCATCGCCCACCACGGCCTCTACGACCGTGTGTACCGCCGCCGCTACATCGGGCTGATGATCGCCTTCGTGTGGCTCTTCTCCTTCGGGATGATGGTGCCCCCGCTGGCCGGCGTCTGGGGGAAGCTGGGGCTGGACCCTCCTTCCTTCTCCTGCACCATCCTCAAGAACAACGGCTCCTCGCCCAAGAAGTTCCTGTTCCTGTTCGGCTTCCTGCTCCCGATGGTGGCCATCATCGGCTGCTACTCGGCCATCTACTACAAGGTGGGTTGACCCGAACGCGGCTTTCGTGCTGGTTCGTTTGTGTTATCTGGGCCAGCAGTCTTGCGGAATTCGCGTCTGGCGCCGCCGCCACATATTGGCACGCGCGTGCATTCGCCACACGCATTAAATTCAGATGGGTCTCACCGCCTCCCTCCCTCCCTCCCTCCCCCGCAGGTCCGCCAATCACGCCTGAACCTCGCCGCCCACAGCGCCAACAGCGCCACGCCGGGCGCCAAGACGAACTCGTCCGCGTACGGCGCCCAGACGGCCCGCAAGGAGGACCTGCGCCTCACCAGAATGATGCTCACCATCTTCCTGTGCTTCCTCGTCTCCTTCCTGCCGCTCATGATAGTCAATGTCGCCGACGATGACGTAAGTCGCTCTCATGATGACGCTGGCAACAAAAACTCATGATTATAATGATCTTTCTTGTTTTGTTATTGTTTATATTATTATCATTGTTCTTTAAACATGAAGAGCAGTTATAACTGGTTCGACGAAGGTCCTTAATGATTTGTTGCTCTCGCTGCCGCAGGTTGCCGTGCCCTCCCTGCACGTGCTGGCCTCCGTTCTGGCCTGGGCCTCCGCCGTCGTGAACCCCTTCGTGTACGCCGTCACCAACCGCAACTACCGCACGGCCTACCGGAAGTTATTTTGTACCCGGCGGAGCAAGCGCGCGGGTCGGGCCTCAAATTCGCATTCCAAAAGCAACTCGTCACGCACTTTCATTACTGACTGCCAATACCACGCCTCGACGGGACAGGTCACCAGCCCCGTCCTCAATTGCCCTTCCCCTGAGGTGTGAGTCCAGCCCGCCGAACCTGGCCTCTCCTCGCCCTGGGCCGCCCCCAAGCACGCCGCCGCCGCCGCCCGCGGTGCCTGGAGGGGCATCTCTGCCGCAGCAGGCCACGACGTCGCTTGGACTTCCGCGTGATGACCCCGGGTCGCCCTCCGAGACGGCAGAGGCGGAGACACCCTTCAACAGAATCGAAAATAGGTCATCCCCGACGCCCTCCGTGATCCCCCCTTCTCTTTCCCCTCCTTCTC
>NC_091588.1:16152703-16155203 GCF_042767895.1 Penaeus vannamei
GGTAGCTTAACTATGTAGTCTACACAGGACACGGGGTGGCTTCTGAATATCCTTATTAGTATATTAAACACAAACATATTGGTCAGCTCAAAAAAGAAGACTACATTGAATTTTTATTAACGAACTCATAAATGTAATAATAAAGAAAAAAATATATGAATACCAAGAAAAGACAACACAAACTTTCTTTCAAAAAGGCAGTAATATGATTTTTCATCTGTTGGTTTGCCAGAGGGCCACTATACCTAAATTTTTATGAAACAACTTCCGCAAAAATAAACTCCCCAAAATAAAGAATATGAAAACCTGCTGAATGACTTTTTTTTAATCAGATCTTTAAAATTCATACACTATCTAAACTTCCTGTTCACATGCTGCACACACCTTCCCACCAATCCACACATGGTAGCTGTCACCTTCGACGAACCCCCATCTTCCATCCGTTTTGGTCTCCCAGGTATTCTGCTCTGGGATGGTCATAATGGTGGGGCTTGCAAAGCCTTCCTTTCAGTTGCCTTCTCCTTTCCTGGGCCACAGCCAATGAAAGGCCCTGCCGCTCTCAGTACTCTGAAACAATTTATGGTGATTCTCCAACTAAATCTGATATTACACCCGTCCCCAAATATAAAAATTTCCCAAAAATATTCGCTAGCAAATGCTCAATCTTCCTCCCACCTGCGAGAGGCCCCGCAACTATGAGCAAAACAACGGGCTACACAAAGAGACAGGTTTGGAGATGTCATTCTCAAACAGTAACCCCCTCCATATACAAGATATCCTATCCAGCTATCATTGCAAAAAAAAAAAAAAAAAAAAAAAAAAAAAAAACATATCAACAATCTATCAACAAGCTGTTAAACATTAAATTTTATTGATCTTAGTGACTTGGCAACATCACTCAGCAGTCTCACAAAAACTCTGAATACGCATGAAAAACATAATGTTAAGTCAAATGTCGTCAAAGATTTCGACTTGGTTCCCCCTTCGGAAAAAATATATATATATAATGTTGTGAAGTTAAGTGTTCAGTTAATATTTGGTTCAGGGGTATCCTTTACCAAAAAGAGAAGGGTGCAGTTTCAGAAAAGTGCCAACCTTAAGTGCAATACTTCACAAGACCAAGTCACACATAAATTTCAGTTTGTTACTTAAGTTATATACATGGTATAAGAATATAAACATAATGTGAGATAGGCACTACTGTTGTAAATTAGGCATGAAGTATGAATGGTTATTTGGAATCAGTACTCTCTCCATCTACTTTTCATTCCCAGCTCACATTACATGGGCATGACAAACTCAACCGGCAGTTTGTTTAGTATTTTCTTCTCCATGGTGATCCAGTTCTTCTCTACCGCTATGAGTTTTGTCAATTGACATTCGCCCATAAGTGAACATATTTGGGCCAAGCAGAGGTGTCGAAGGGTAGCTGTCTGACGTCCCTAGCCAGTTTCCAGATGACTTCTGCAATCTGATGACTATGTCATGCATTTGCCGCCAGCCCAGCCATTTCTGGCAGACCTTATCATTACTTTCTGGATGCTGTCCCAGTTCAAGAGACAGCTGGTACCGTTCACTGAACATGTCCTCCAGCCACCCATGTTCGTTCCTCCCCAAGAGTAAGTTTGCACGTTGACCTCATCCTGATCCAATTCGATCCATGTTGGCCCTACGTCCCAGTTGTCTTTCAGTCTTCTGTTCACTATCCAGCTTCCAGTCCCTCTTCTGCCATTACTTTGATCATCCCCCAAGAACAGTTTTCCTTAATAACCAAAGTGCATTGGTGTTTTTCTATCTCTTTGGGGACTGTTTCTTCCCCTGTTTCCTTCATAGGCCTATCATTTTGACCCAGGTTTAGTAGCCTTCATAAAAATTAAAATTATCTTAAAAGTGCATACGAGCACAAAGAAAACTTTGACTTCCCTTAATATTTTCCATTTTTATCCATTTTGGTCTCCTAGATTCTCGGCTCTGGGATGGTCATAATGGTGGGCCTTACAGAGCCTACCTCTCAGTTGCCTCCTTTCCTGCGCCACAACCTGCATCCAATGAAAGGCCCCGCTGCTCTCAGTACTCAACAACAATTTATGGGGATGCTCTTACTTAATCTGATATTACACCCGTCCCCAAATATAAACATTTTCCCGAAACATTGGCCAGCAAATGCTCGATCTTCTTCCCACCTGTCTCCAATGAGAAGCCCCGCTACTCTGAGCAAAACGATGTGCTAGACAAAGAGACAGGGTTGGAGAAGTAATTCTCGAAAACTATCCCCCTCCATATATATGATATTCCATCCAGCAATCATTGCAAAAAAAAAAAAAGAAAAAAAAAAAAAAACAATATCAACACTTTATAGACAAGCTGTTAAACGTTAACTTTTACTATATCAAAAATAAAAGTTACATCTTAGCGACTTGGCAACATGGCTTAACAGTCCAACGGAAGCCCTAAATACGCATGAAAAACATAATCTAATTCAAATGTCAAATCAAAGATT
>NC_091588.1:16202903-16205403 GCF_042767895.1 Penaeus vannamei
GTAAACACTGAGAGATATTAGTATTAAACTCACAGACTGTGTGTGTGTGTGTGTGTGTGTGTGTGTGTGTGTGTGTGTGTGTGTGTGTGTGTGTGTGTGTGTGTGTGTGTGTGTGTGTGTGTGTGTGTGTGTGTGTGTGTGTGTCCTTACGCCTTGTCAGATGTGTTACGACACGCCTGACAGAGAGCCAAACCCGACCCAAGTGGTTAAAAATGACACGACGCCCAAAATCACACACGACAAAACCCCACCTGCTCACAAGGGCGTCCACAAGCAGGGTGGGGACGGGGAGGCGCGTGGCTTTAACAGCTGCTCTGACCGTCGCTGCAGGTAAGCGCCCTCGCCCTTCGGTGTCCCGCCCACGCAGCCCCGAACTCAGATCTGGCAGCCCTGCGGGGGGGGGGGGGGATGGCTAGTGATTGTGAAAACAGCGTGGGCGAGATTTTCGACGTAAGATCATATAATAATGATGATGAGTAGGAAAGTGAAAAGCAAAATCATAATCCTAAGTATTCATATGGAGTTATACACACAGATGCACTGATTCTAAAAAAAAAAAAAATGAACATAGTATATTTTTCTTACCGTCGAAATTGTGTCTTTTAAGGTGAAGCGACGCCAGGTGCGTGAGGCTCTCCCGGGAAAAGGGCGAAGGCTCCTGCCGGCGGTGACGGCGGACCAATGCCTGGATCTGCTGTCTCGTCAGGGCCGACTTTTCTGTGTGTGTTTTGGCGCAAGATGCATTAGCAGCTGAGCGCAGGGAAGTCTGAGATCCATGCAAACCGGTAAAACAAAATCTTATATAATCCTCTTATCATCAAACAAGTAAAATAGATTAATATTAATGACAATATGTCCGGCGAACAGAAAAGTATATATAGACTGTAACCAGAAGAATCAAATAGGAGAATTACCTGGCAATCTAAGGAGTGCGGAAAACGACTTTAGCATAGTCTAATACATTAAATATTTTAAAAGCTACACAATGCCTCTTATAAACTGAAGGGGATAGCCTCTTGATTCGCCTTTTCGCTTCGTTGACGAGGCGGCTAAAATGAAGATGAAACTTCATGTTCAAGTGATGTACAAACGCTTCAAAGATAGATGTCTACACCCACTTTCTAAACGCAAAAAAATACAAAATAATAACCAATGCTCCTCAAATTTAGTTTCTTGAACTTTCACAATGCCTCGTGACGCCCGCTTTAGTTGTATCATCATCACTCACGTATCATGTACCAACAAACGCCCTCGAGCGCCTATTGTGGCGCCCGAGGGTTCTTTCCACCGACCTAGTGCCTTAGCGAGCGCGTTAAGGACGATGGCGGTCCTCGTATAGCCGGACTTCGAAGAGTCGTGCCCTGTGAGCTGATGCAGAAGCGAGGTCAGCTCATGGTGCCCCATGTGCCGCCGGGCTTCGTCCAGTGCCACGTTGTAGTTCGCCTGTGGAAACTGCCGGTAGGAAATTGTTAGCACGGTTGGGAAAGTGCTGGTTAGTAGGTATCTACTGATCATTATTACAGGTTTGGTGCTATCGTTAATCTGTCGTTAGCTTCACAGGTGAATTCAGTGACATGAAATTATGTATTTTCTCAACCGCATTTTTTCTTATCTAAAAACACTGTCTCTCAAAATTCAAATAACTAATTTCCTACGTTGTGATTTTCAAATTGAACTTTAGGGATATATATATATGGCAGGATATATGTAAGGTCTATTTGATATTGACTCAAAGTTCTTTTGTTTTACCTGCAAAAGGATAAGAAAGACACGAAAAATGCACATGGACAACGAAATCCCCTCCTCAGCACCACTTCAACACACTGACCGAGTGTAACCAGGTAAAAATAAAACTAGAATGCATAAAACACACCTCATCACAGTGCTCCTCCATAAAGCCGAGCGTGAACTCGTCAGCATGGGTTATGTAAAAAGTGTGCGAGTTGAGCCTGACGATGTTGCCTGCAAAGAGGTCCTTCCCGCCAACATGCCCGCCCTTTTCGGACACGACCAACCCTCGGCCGAGAAACATGCCCGCTCGCATACCTTGGAGCAGGAGTGGCGTATTCAGAAGTATAACGTTTGTGGGTTAAGTTAATAAGTGGCCATAGTGACTGATCTACTGGTCTTCGTCACACGTTTTTGGATTAGTCACTGGTACAATTGATTTAGATACGGCTAAAATATAAAATACAGCCGGTCTCGTTTTCTATGAAATGAGACCGCAAATATTCAAAGAAAACGTTTTGAAGGCAAACGCATATAATTATTATTCCCTTATACTATAATCTTTAGAGATTTGACAATGTAATATTAACATTAATGGAACACCGACAAACCTGAGTTGATCTTTGGGACCTCGAACACAGACACTGTAGAATCATGAGCGTAGAAATTTATCACAAATTCCCTCTCTCTGTCCTTTTCCTTCTCGGTGACTAATCTTGCGCCGAATCGAAGAATAGTGTGCTCGTAGCCGTCTCTATACAGAGAAGAGAGA
>NC_091588.1:16279025-16281525 GCF_042767895.1 Penaeus vannamei
CAAAGTCAAGGTCTGTAACCTTGATATTGCCCAGCAGTTGCCCCACAATGACTTTGAACAGTAGCTCTGCCCAGTATCCAGTCCATGCAAGTGTTGAAAAGAGTTGGTGCAAGGACACCAGCCCTTGCCTCACTCCTGAACTAACAGGAAAAAGAAGCTCGACAGGTCCCCACCACTACAGCATCTTTCAGTACCAGTATACAGGCTTGCTATTAGTCCAATAATCCTTTGTTGGTATTCTCTCTCAGCCATCAGGATCTCCCAAAGTGACTCCCAGATGCACCCATGTATCGAACGCCTTCTTGAGGTCGATGTAGGCTGCGAGCAAGGCCCACGCCCAGCCGAACTCTACGACGGCGCTCTACAATGACTCGAAGCGCGAGGATACGGTCTATTGTGGACTTACCAGGAGTGAGATCCGGATTGCTCCAGTCTCTGGTGCCTCAGTGAGATGGTCTCTGATACGTCTCAAGAAGGATGTGGGCGAGAACCTTGCTCTGGTACACTGAGCAGTGTGGATGCCTCGGTGATTGCTGCAGTCCTTCAACGGTCCCCCTTCCCCTTCCCTTCAGAGAGGGATGACCCACACCCCACTCAACAGGTCAGGAGGAACTTGGAACCAGGACTGCCAGATGGCCAAGCCAGGACAGCATGTAACCCGCGTGCCATACTGGGTTCACCACCAGCCTTTAACAGTTCAAGCTGGTATGCCGCCTTGCAGATACCAAGCTGCTTTACCACTCTTCAGCTTGGAAATCGCCACACCTAACTTCAGTTAGGGAGGGAGGGTCCTCACTGATAGGTGGATCTTCAGCCCGGCAGCGGGATCTCGACACTACCACGCATCCGAAGTTAACTGTTGGTGGGCTCCACCTGGTACCAGCTGCTCAAAATATACTCGTAGCCCAACGTCCCTGCACCGCATACAGGATCTGAAACTGATCGATGACCACTTACTGAGCGAACTGCTGTCCCCTGTGAAGAGGGCTTGGAGTTCAGCTTTCTCAGGGCTTGCGTATGCAGGACGAAAGGTCATTTACTAAGAAATGTGCCTTCTACCATCCTCTACTGCAAGACTCCTAATAAACTGTTCCTTGTCCCTTCTTAACAGGGACCGAGTTCTGCGCACAAGAGAACGGTGCAATTCCCGATCCCCTGTCAGACGAGCCGCACGACATGCATCTGTGGCTTCCAGTGTCTCCCGCGAGATGGAATTCTGTACTGCTCTCGGGCGTACACCAATCGTATCTTGAGCTGCATCAAGCGTTTCACGCTTAAAGGTATCCCACAGAAGAACAGGGTCTGTCAGACTGCCAAGAGATATTATGAACAGTTTATTTGGATAAATAATACATTATCCATTATCCTTTGGAGCTACTGGGTATATAGCACATTATAGATCCTTGGGTAAGATCTTTACAATTGCGCTCATATTATTTTACACATGCAAATTGTTTATTGTACCTTTAAAATGCCATCGGTTACATTAGTTACATGCTTTGTTATTGGTATCATTTCTCTAATTCCCCTTCACACAGTTTCAAATTATGTCCTAATCTTTCACCACACTACTTTTTTTAAGTGAGTCTTCCATGGGAATATTGCCCTCCCGAGAGTACTTTTATTCTAACCTTAGTCGAGCTATGGTGGATTCCCTTGCCTTGTCGCCACTTCTTCTACCGTAAATGCAGTTGACATTTTCAGTTACCTTATCGGACATTTTGAGAGCGTGGAGGCAGCGGTGCACCGATCGAGCAAATCGTCACCTCTGAATCTCCCGTACATTCTCGGCGATGCCTAAGGCAACACTGTACATAATCATATGATTTATTTATTCCATTGTGTTATTTGTTTAGTTTGATGAATAAATCTGGTTATTGTTTATAAAGAAAAATATGTTTTCAAATAAGCTCCTTTAGATAGGTAACCTTTAAGCCGCAAAAAGAAACCTGTATGTTCTAAATAAACTAGTTTCAACCTATACTTATCTGTATGATGATTATAAATAAAGATGTTTAAAAGTGTGTGTGTGTAAGAGAGAGAGGAGAGAGAGAGAGAGAGAGAGAGAGAGAGAGAGAGAGAGAGAAACACACCCACCTTTGCACACAATTATACACATATATACATGCACACAAAGATCAGAGAGACATGCCTTGGGTTGAAGGCTATCAGAACTTGCAATATATGTATAAGATACTAGCTGCTTGCTTATGATTATTATCCTCATTTAACTGAATAATGAGAAGTGTCATCAAACGCAGTATTTGCATTCAATCTGAGAAGCGAGTTAAGGGAATGGGCGAATTCCTTTTTTCTTTTTATTTCATACGACAGTAATAAAGGATAAGAACGTTTCATGTAAATTTTTTGTGGATTAACAATGAACTCACAAAATGTACCCTTGTTTGTGGAAGAAAGAAACGTTATTTTAATACTCGTCTTCAAGCCAAGGAAGATAGGAAATTGTAAATTATAATAATAGATTAGCATCCGCACAAAA
>NC_091588.1:16290169-16292669 GCF_042767895.1 Penaeus vannamei
GCGGTGTTTTTGTTTTTATGTGTTCAACTTTGGCAACGACTTCGGAGAAGGTCTTGGATGGTTATCGGCGTTCGCAGTAATTGTTGTACTTCTGGCAACTACTTGTTAACCTGAGGGCACGATAGCCCGCGACGATGCCCGGATACGATGATGTATGTTTATGCCCATCCCGCCGCATTTCTGCGTCTCTTTGCCGTTAACCTCGCCCCGATTCCATCCGCCATAGATCGAAAAGTACCCGTAGTAACCGTGGTCACGTGACCACGCACAGGGCGAGAGGATCCCGGCGCTGAGAGAAGACAAACTTGTTCTCGGTGAAGGTGGGTCAAGCGAGCGTCTGCCGTTCGCTTGCCTGACTTTCTCTTCGTTTTCGTTTGGTGCCGTATTTGAGCGTCCTTGTCCCGTCCTTCCGAGCCAACACTTCATCATGTTCTCCCCCAAGCGCTCGTGTTCAAGTGGGCGTCATGTTCGGAACTGTAATTTCGAAAATATTCCTTTTGAAGACCATTTTATTCCTTTTCTCACCGCGTGGATGTAGTGAGGGACAAACCCTTGGTAGTGCGAACACGTCGCTCCACCACAGGTAGATGGGCGCACACATGCACACACACCCGCACACGCATCCATTAAGCCAGAACTCGAGGTGGTGATCCCAGGTCTGCACTCACACAGGGCGGCCGCGGCCCTCGCCTCCAGACTGCGCCTCACAGCGACCACCTTGAGACGGAGGAGATAGTATCCTTGGCGAGACGGAGGTCCCAGGGAGGGCCCTCGCCAGTCTCTCTCCTGCCTGCCTTGGATACTGCAGCCCCGCGCCTGCTCGCGGTCCTGCTGCTCCTCCTTCTGCTCGCGGCCTGCTCTTGCCTCCTGTTGCTGCCTGCTGTCCGCTGTCCTGCTTGGCTCTGGGGCGCCAGGCATGGGCTAGGGCGACCTGCTGCTGCGGCCGACGGACCACAAACGGGAACAGCGCAGCGCTTCCACGAGAAAGCGACCGCAGGAGGCGTCCAGGTGCGCCGTGCATTACAACGATGTAGTGAGCCTCGCGTCCTGCGTGTTCGTTGTGTCTCCGCAATCGTTCGTCATGGGACCAGGGTCGACGAGTGCGCCCAGAAGGGCGGGGGTGTGGGTGTGTGTCGTCGCTGCAGTGGTGTGGGCGGCGGGCGGGTGCGCAGCGGGCGTGGGCGTGTGGATGGACGACGGCAATGGGCGCACGGTTCTGGCTGACAGGCTGGACGCCGAGGAAGCCGCGGATCTGGCGCAGGACATGCTGGACCTCCTGGACCTGCCCGCGCCGCCCGCCATGGTGGGCCACCACCGCCACCATCACCGCGCCCACCGCGCCCACGGCTCGGCGCCCACCTGGATGAAGAATATCTACAACACCCTCGATGAGCACGGCCACGCCAACGCGCCCAACATGGACGACGTGCACCGCGAGACCGTCACGGCGGCGGACACCATCATCACCTTCGTCAACAGAGGTGAGTGACAACCACCCCCTCCCCCCGTTTCGGGAAAGTGACACCGCGAGTCGCACGGAGGCCGTGGTTCATTTGCATACGCGGGCTCGGTGCGACGGAGGCCCAGGCGGCTTCTCCGGCGATTTGCGTCGAGCATCTCGGTCGCTGTTGCCGACATCAGTGAATGGAGACAACGCCTTCATTCACATAATTAGATGTTTGAGCTTAACCACGCAAGATACCCAGAGTTCACATTTTTATTTAGGCAATTCGGGAATTTGATATAACTGGAGATTAAAATTACAATATCGGTAATCGTACAAATTCACAACAAATATCGAGCGAATCCGTAAATGTAAAAATAAAACCAGGCTTGAAGGTCCGTAGCCGAGCGTAGAAAAGTCACTGAATGGACACGAGAAGATATTTCATGCATACGAAGCCGCCAAGGGAGTCCGGACCGTCTTGGGTACGAGAGGAGGAAGCCGACAGGAAAGGGCCGTTTCTGAGAACAGGATTAGAGCTGCGAAAAGGAAGAAGAAATCTCTCGTGCTATTATCCAAATCAATCCAAGGGGTAATTGCATATTTTTGACATCCGACATCCAATGCAAGCCACCCACTCTCCCCTCTCTCTCCCCTTCCCAAAACCTTCCTCACCCTCCTCAACTCCCTCCCCACACTCTCTTCCCAATACCCTCCTCCCTCCACAACCCCTCCACATACCCTCCTCCCCCTGTCTTCTTCTCTCCCTCCCTCTATCTCTCCCTCCCTACCTCCTCTTCCCTTCCTGTATTCCTGTTGTTCACCCCTCCCCAACCCCCTCCACCTTCCCACTCCCCATACCCGCCTCACCCCATCTTGTATTCCTATCCTTCCCCCTCCCCCTACCCTTCTCCCCTTCCTCGTAATCTTCCCCACCTTCTTTTGTATTCCCATTCTTCTCCCCCCTCCCCCCCCTTCTTCATGCCCTACCCCTTCTAACCCCTTTCTCCTCCCCCTTACCCCCCTCCCCGTAACGAACCCTTCTCCCTCCTCTTA
>NC_091588.1:16297669-16302669 GCF_042767895.1 Penaeus vannamei
TTATTTTTGTTATTATTACTATTATTGTTTTTATTACCATTGTCATTATTATTGTTGTTGTTGTTGTTATTATTATTATTATTATTATTATTATTATTATTATTATTATTATTATTATTATTATTATTATTTTTATTATTATTAGTATTAGTATTAGTATTAGTATTAGTATTAATTATCATTATCATCATTGTTATTATCAATGTTATTGTTATTAATAAAAATTATTATTATTATTTTTGATGTCGTTGTTCTTGTTATTATTTTTATTACTGTTGTTACTTTTATTATCATTATTATTGATGTTATTTATTTTTACTATTATTATTATTTTATTACTTTATTACTGTTGCTGTTGTTGTTATTATTTTATCATTATTACTATTATTGTTTTTATTATTATTATCATTATAATGATGATGATGATGGTGATAATTGTTATATTTTTATTATTACTATTATTGCTGGTATTGTTATTATCATTATTATTATCAATATTATTATTATTCATTACTTTCATTCATTCATTTATATTATTATTGTTGTTGTTTTTGTTGTTGGTGGTGCTGTTATTATTTATTATTATTATTATTATTATTATTGATGTTGTTGTTGTTATTATTATCGGTTTTATTATTATTATCATTATCATTATTATTATTATTGTTATTATTATTTTCATTATTATTACTATTATTATCATTATTATTATCATTGTTACAATAATTATTATTATCATTATTATTATTATTGTTATTATTTTTATCAGTATTATTAATATTATTATTCTTGTTGTTTTTGTTACCATCTTATTTTGTTGTTGTTGTTATTATTATCTTTAATTATATCAATATAGTTATCACTATTTCTTTTTTAATATTGTTGTTGTAGCTGCTGTTGTTATGATTTTTATTATAATCATTACTAGAAGTAGTAATATGAGTCTTATTATTATCATTGATGTTGTTGTTGATGTTCTTCTTATTATTATTACTATTATTGTTATTACTATTCTCATTATTATTACCGTTATTATTATCATCATTGCTATTGCTGTTGGTGTTATTATTATCATTATCATTAGTAGTAGTAGTAGTATCATTACCTATATCATTCTTAATATTACTATAACTCTCATTATCATCATCATTATTACAATCATAATTTTAGCTATGATTATGATTTTTTAAAATATCATCATTATTATTTTTAGTGTAAATATTATCCTTTTTATTAATATTATTATTATTATTTTATTATTATTATTATTATTATTATTATTATTATTGTTATCATGATCACCAATGTTATTATCTTATTATGGAAGAAGTTACAGACACCGACGCGCGTAGATAGAGATTAATGGACACCGCCATCTTATAGAGCGGAAAGTAGCGTGGGATAGAACATACTTTAAGCTGCAGCGGTCTCATATCTCATAGTCACCGCTAAATGACGAACATATAACGCGCGCTCGCCTTTCAAAGTCGATCAGCTTGTTTATCTTGCAAGGAAAAACACAACACTGAACCATAACTCTTTAATGCGATGCCCTAAGTAGTTCCAATATTACTACGTGCATGTCAGTACAATATTTGGCTACATATGTGTATAATGTTACACATTCATGCTCTTAAAGTGTTTTATTAATGTCATTATACTTCATTTGCGTGTTTTAAGATTGATTTATAGCCTTGGATTCGTGTGCATTCTGCATTTCACACTTCCTTTCGCCTGCTGCCTGGTTGACACCTGGCCGGCCCGCTCATTTCGAGATGGAACGCCGGTAAGAAATGTTGCGTTTTTAGTGTTGTGCTCATTCTGGGTTATTCTTAAGACTATACAGTGACAAAGAAGATAAAATGGACTTCAATAACGATCCCAGTTTAATATGTGGGCCCACCAAGAGCTCCAAATGCCGAAAAAAGTTATTAAAATCGAAGCAGTCCAGACGGTAGAAGGGAACAAAAGAAAGTTTGACGGTTCCAGATATAAAGGAATTTGGTTTATTATTTTTCGTATGAATGCAGCTCTATCTTGCCGTGCATACCGAGGTGGAAAGAATGTGTCCCGGGGGTGTTGGGGGGCTTGCCCCCCATCAACCCTCCCCTCGGGCAGTGCCCGAAGGGCACGCTTAGTCACGGAAATTTATATTGATATATTAGGTTGGTTTATGGGTCAATACGTTTTTTGGGGGGTTGGAATGTGTGAATTCCCGTAGACTTTTGCCGAAAAGTGGGTTGGATTCCCGTAGAGATTTTGATTTCTGGCGCGTCAGTCCGTAGAATGTCAAAGATGGTGGTTACACCCGTAGAGTTTCGTTGGCCGATTTTAAGCATTTAATGTGCTAGTTTTACGCATTTTAAAATCTTTATTATTCTTATTTAAGCCTGTATTACCCCATAATTTCCCTGATATACTTCATGCCCTCCCCTGCTAACGGGACTATCAAATCAAGATCGTCGACGGGGAAATTGTACTCGATCTCCTGAACGATTCATTCGCTAAAGAGAATCGATGAAATCATTGGATTTCCTGCAGAAAAACACCCTTTTTTCGATTTAGTCTCTGGGAGGGTCTCTGTAACAATTACCCTTATTATTTTTTGTTTTAATAATTATTATTATCATTATTATTATTACTGTTTTTGTTGAAGTTGTCATCATTATTTTTATAATCATTTTGGTCGTTATGGCCATTGTTATTATTAAAATTATTTATTATCGTTTTCTTATTTTTTATTTTATTATTATTATTATCATCATTATTATTATCATGATAATCACTATGATTATTTCTAATTCATATTTTTATAACCTTTGCTCTTATAGTTATCATTATCATTATTATTGTTATTATTATTATTTTTACTATTGTTATTATCATTATTATTATTATTATTATTACTAATATCATTATCATTATCTTTATTAATACCATTATTAGTATTATTATATTATTATTATTGTCATTATCATTATTACTATTACTATTATTGTAATTGTTGTTTTTTGTAGTTCTTATCATTATTATCATTTTCAAAAGTAGTAGTCGTAGTATTAGTAGTATATTATCAATTCTATTATTACTATTGCTATTATTTCTTTATTAGCATTATAATTATCATTATTATTGTTATTATTTATTGTATTATTGTTGTTTTTGTTGTTGAAGTTTTTGTTGTTGTTTTTGGTCTTTTTGTTGGTGTTAATATTAGTATCATCATTATTTGTGTCATAATATTTTTGCTATTATTATAATTATTGTTGTCGTTGCAATTATTATCATCATTATTACCATTGCTATAATGTTATCATCATCATCATTATCATTATTATATTATTATTTTATTATTATATATTATTATTTTATTATTATTTTATTATTATATATCAGCATTATTTTTGTCATTGCTATTATTTTTATAATTACACTCCTCCTTCTCTTATCATCACCATCACTCCCGCTTCCCCGCTGTTTCAGATCCGCCCACGGGTCGCCCAGCTCACGGCGCCAACAAACGGCTGTACTTCGATGTGAACGACGTGCCTCTGGACCACTCGCTTCTCGGGGCGGAAATCCAGGTCCACAGACAGCCTGGTTTCGACGAGGTGGTCACTCTGCATGTGTATGTGGTCACCGATGAACAAGGGTGAGCGGTGGGAGTTTTTGCTTTGTTAATTTGGTCTAGTTTGTATTTTTGTGTTGTGCATGCATTGCTTGTTTGTGATTGTTTGTCTGCATGTTATTTAGTAAGTGAGGTATATGATATATTTTCATATCTTCATATTTATAAAATATCAAATGTAACCAGACCACATAATTGAAAAAAAACGATGATGATTCAAATAATACCCTCGATATACCATCAATTTTCCTTAAAAAAAGTAAAAATGACAAAGACCCATGTAGAATCATCTTTCCCCTCCAGGAGCGAGTCGAAGGTGGCGCGGGTGAGCCTGAGCGAGCCCGGCTGGGTCACGGTGAACGTCACGCGGCCCGTCCTCTCGTGGCTCATCTTCCCCGACACCAACTACGGCCTCCGGCTGGCGGTCACGTCGCCCGGATACAGTGAGTGGCGGAGTGACTGTGAATGGGGATATATACTTATATGTTTATATATGCACATATATGTTTATATATACATGTATATGTTTATATATGCATATCTGTGTGTATATGAATATATGTGTGTGTGTTTACGATCCATATTTTGCGTTATAGACTTCCTTATTCCTCCATTCCTAAAACACCGTATCGAAGGAACAACGTCATTCACCATTCGCCCCAGTGAAGTTCATTCCCCCGACTCCTCCCTCCAGAACACGAGCGGCACTTCCACGAGGTGGGGATCTCCGGCTCCCACGACGAGGAGGACTACAGGCCCTTCATGGTCGGCTTCTTCGCCCTCCCGGCCAGTGCCCACAAGAAGAAGCGGATCCGTACCGCCCGCTCCGTGGCCAGGCCAGCTATCAGCAAGCCCAGGAAGTACAGGGGTCGGTACTCGACGCTCGCTCGCTCGCTCTCTCTCTCTCTCTCTCTCTCTCTCTCTCTCTCTCTCTCTCTCTCTCTCTCTCTCTCTCTCTCTCTCTCTCTCTCTCTCTCTCTCTCTCTCTCTCTCTCTCTCTCTCTCTCATCTATCTATGTATCTATATATCTGTGTGCGTGCGTCTGTGTATGTGCGCGCGTGTGTTTTACCTTCATAATTTATTTTCCTATGCATACTTTCCTTCTGATCAAATGTAAAAGTAAATATAAAGAAGCCGAAGTAGGCTAATCACAGAGGTCTGAACATGTTGCTAGAACCAAATGGGAGAATATGTTGGTTGTGTTGCCTTTGATGCTGTTTTTCTTCTGCTTCTCAGGCTGTCAGCAAAGCCGAGGAGATGCTGGTATTAAAATATATGCAATAACATATTGAAGTAACACGAAATCCTGAATCAGTTGAATGAAAAACAGCTGTATTTATCTTGTTGTTGTAGCAACACATCAGTGGATCT
>NC_091588.1:16315169-16317669 GCF_042767895.1 Penaeus vannamei
GAGTGTGTCGTAGAAGAAGGGGTGGAACGTTTAGTCTGACTGCTGCGGGTAGTGCGGGGAGAGAGAGGGGACGGTGTTGAGATTGGAGTGTCTAGATTTAGAGTGGCAAAAGAATTTGGCTGGGGGAGGTAAAATGTAGGTGGAAATGGGGAAGTAAGTAGGTATAGGGAAAGGTGTAGAAACATTTTGGGCTGGAGAGGGAGGGGCAGAGCAAGCGACATTACTAGAGTAGGAAGTATGAGAGAAACCTTGTCAGCGTGCTTCCTGTCTGGCTTCACGTACTGAGACCATTATGTATCAGAGCTGCTACCTCAGACTCTAACTTGTAAATGGGACAGCCTCTGTAAAATACTATATGGTTAGCACATGTGCGTGTTTGTGCAGGGCAGTTTGATTGATTATGACCGGGTTGGGCACATGGGGGGTATCGGTCTGTTTGACGGCAGTGTTTGGCAGGATGTCCAAAGTGCCAACAGTTTTGACATTGACGGGGAGGAGATTGGTATGGTCGAACAAGGAGGGATTGTCCACCAGTGTGCGAAAGGGAAGGTCATGTATACGGAATGTAATTTTGGCAATGTTGGTGGGTTTCTTTCGATGACCTCTAGGAGGATTGGATTAGCGATGATATTCATATGGCAGCTTGCTGGGGAGACAGAGACAGTTACGGTACAAATATTAAGAGGCCGATGAGGCTCTGCAGGAATGGGGTTGCCAGAGAGATTATTTAGATTTGATAATGCTAAAGCTTCAGTTTCAGATGTAACTGTAACGAGACAGGAACGATCGGGTAGGGTACGGAAGGAGAGACTGCCCACTTGCTTTTGGAGACATTGTTGAAAGAGAAGGGTGTTGCCTGAGTAAGGAGCTGCCTGAGTAAGGAGCTGTAGGGAAGATCACAAAAAGTCAGTCCCGTTTGGCTGGGCTAAATAGAGTATTTAAGTTATTGGTAGAGTTGTGAGTGGTTGAAGGACGGGGGCCGTGTGGAAGAGGGAGGATTGTTGAGGGGGGTAATATTACGAAGAGACAGAGAATAAAGCAGTAAGGCAGTAATAAGGAAAGATGAGGTGATTGGTGAAGAAGGCTGTGGGGGTAGAGTTGAGGAAGTTGGGAGAATAGGAGTCTCAACTTGGGTGGTTAATGCACTAGTAGGCATTGAGAAGTGGATAGTAGTTCTAGTGTTCAGAGTCGTGGTCAAAGGAGAGCCTGGAGATTTTGAGTTGGTGGGGCTATCTGATGAAGGGACAAGCCTCATTGCCTCTAATATGGGTATAACATCTTCATTACTGGCCATGGGAAGCCTTAGCTATGTCGGAGAAATTAAGAGTCAATCCCTCAGGGCACAAAATAGGGTAATACCGTACCCATGGTTCCCTCCAGCCATTCAGGACTGGCACAAAGTCCGCCTTTCATCCTTTCAGCTCGGCTCTTACACCTTAGGAAGTAGGTAGTATAAAGGGTTCGAGAAGGGACGGAAACGAAAGAGCTGGAGGTAGAAAAGACCATGTAAAATTAGTTGAGTCGGGGCCTGATGCCCAAAGCAGGGGAGATCCCCTCATTAGTCCTCAGTCCCCCTTTCTGAAGCCCCCCCCACAACAACAACAGGCAAGGGATTGGGGGGGGGGGAATATATGTTATATTTATTTATATATTTATTTATATTTATATTTATATTTATATTTATATTTATATTTATATTTAATTTATATTTAATTTATATTTATATTTAATTTATATTTATATTTATATTTATATTTATATTTATATTTATATTTATATTTATATTTATATTTATATTTATATTTATATTTATATTTATATTTATATTTATATTTATATTTATATTTATATTTATATTTATATTTATATTTATACTTATACTTATACTTATACTTATATTTATTTATATTTATATTTATATTTATATTTATATCTATATCTATATTTATATTTATATTTATATTTATATTTATATTTATATTTATATTTATATATATATATATATATATAAATATATATATATATATATATATACATATATATATATATATATATATATATATATATATATATATATATATATATATATATATTTATATATATATATATATATATATATATATATATATATATATATATATATATATATATATATATATATATATATATATATATAATATAAATATATAATATAAATTTATATTTATATTTATATTTATATTTATATTTATATTATATTATATTATATTATATTATATTATATTATATTATATTATATTATATTATATTATATTATATTATATTATATTATATTATATTATATTATATTATATTATATTATATTATATTATATTATATTATATTATATTATATTATATTATATTATATTATATTATATTATATTATATTATATTATATTATATTATATTATATTATATTATATTATATTATATTATATTATATTATATTATATTATATTATATTATATTAAATTATATTA
>NC_091588.1:16320169-16325169 GCF_042767895.1 Penaeus vannamei
AACAGTAGAGAAAAGAATGCAAATGCTTTTCACTTCATCAGCGTTGTGATTGGTTGTAAATAACTTGGAAGGTGTGGGAGAGAGCAACGTATCGTTATAATTTTTTCTTATTTTTGTTAATTGGTTTTATCTTTATTCCCCCTCTAGTCCTGTGTCAGTACACAGCAGGAGGGAAAAACCCATATCCGTCAAAAATTTTCTTTGCAACAAATACTGTCCTTCAAAACCACTTATATTCCCATTAATACAGATGTACATTATACCTCATTTCAAGTTGCTGCTTTCAAAAAAGCCTCATTTGTAATAAAATAAAAATAAATTATGATGCAAGACACATGAGTTCTATAAATGCAGTCAATGTTCAAACTACACACAGTACATACATTCCCCCTTTCAATGCATACCTACAATTTGTCCTTAAACTTAACAATTACAAATGCCTGTAAGGTTAACATGAATGATCTGCCTGGAAGGATGCAAGGAAATGGTAATGACGACTTGTAAAAGGCACTGACATATAATGGCAGCACTTGGGCCATGAGTGCGACACCAGAGAAAATACATTTCATTACCGAGTTCAGTTCTGGGCACAAGCCTGAAATGGCCGAGTGAGTTATGAAGTCAGACTGTGGAAAGCCTGAGGGTAGGGTGCTTTATGTAAGTGAAATGCAAGAAAAGTCATTCCCAGAGAAATCAAGCAATTGTAACTCACATCAAAACAATAAAAATTAAATCATATTTAAAATCTGAATCCTCATGAAATAAAATGAAATGAAACTGAAAAAAATTCATGTTCACAAACCCAACTTGTTAAATGCCCTACACCATTTAACAAATATTATTTACTTTCCTTTCACAACTGAATATTTAAACACATTATTTCTTAGCCTACACTCGGTGGAAAATTCTCAAAATTACCACAAAAAAAGGCAAATGGTATTCTTGGTGACATTGTGCAAGTGAGGCAATTACTGATATACTCTCCTAGTTACTCTCCGTTAATATGCTCACTTGAGCAGCTACTTTCAAAAATCACAAATACTTCAGTCCTGTCTTTGGGCTTTGGGAAAATTTGGAGGTGTCCCATGCTCGTTTTGGATATAGCTTATCCTCTCAATTTTGAATAAATAAACGCCAAATGTATGAAGCAAGGACACCATCACCAAATTTGGACCAAATACCACTAAGAGCTAATCCATGAAGTATTATCCAAGAGAGGGAGAAAAAACATTAACAGCTTAGGCTAGTAACCAGCATGCTAGTGTTAGTATGAGATCATCAAGTAAAAATAGCTGCTCAAATGAATTCTACACAAAAAATATTGATACACCCTGCCTTTATACAATACAGATTGTTAATTACACATGGCTGATGGAACATCACAATCTCAAATGTAACATGTTTGTTGATCTGTGACAGGTATTCAAGAGAGTGGTTCTCATGACATCATACCAAGTATTCATATATCTGATTTTTTTTTTTAGCATCTGGTCCTTTTTTTGCATTCTAAAATGACAGTTATGCATTAATTATCACAAAGCTATGTTAGTATAGCTCTGTGAAAACTAAATTAGGCTTGAGGATTTTCTGTTAGCATGTCAGTTCTTTAATGGTTCAATTAGTGGTCTGAACTTACAAAAAAAGCTACTGCCTATGTTAGTTACTTCATGTGTAATTATTTAATGCTAAATAAATACTGTATAAAAGGAACAAAAGTTAAGAACATGAATGCAACACTGGACAGCAATATGAATTCTGAATGCTAAAGGGCTTTCTTACTTCCAAAGAAATGCCAAAACATAATGATAACATAGATTTTTGGATTCCAGAGAGTTAATCATCATGCTTAAATACTTAAAGAAATATTTGATTTTTTTTTCTTCATATTTTTTGGTAACATTACTTGTCATGATATGGTATCTGTATCAGACTGAAGATATCATCATACAAATTACACTATCAACAATCTAAGTTAGTTGACTAAACAATATATGAATGTGAAATTAACTCAACTAATAGGAATCACCAAATTTTATGTTACATCTTTTAGACCCTCTCAATGGACAGATCAACATAAACCCCACATAACAAACTCCTTAAAGATTTCTTTTTTCAATGGCCTTTTTCTCTTTCCTCTCCAAGTCTACAATACATGTCAAGTCTATTCCCTTTTCAATTCCAGGCCCTCTAGAATGTCTCCAGTGTTAAAGCTAAATCAAACTACCATTAAAAAGTACATGTCATGCCCATAATCTTACTCTATTGTCTTGTCATTATTAAGAAAGCCTCATTTCAGTATTGTTAAAAAGAACACAAGAACAGGGAGAGAAAGTCTGTAGTCGTATAAAGCAATATTAGTATCCAGAAATGTTTTCATAGTCTAAGAAAAATGCATTCACATGAAGAATGAAATAGCAAATGATGAAAGATTACAGATTAAAAACCTTTTGGACAAATTAATTACGTGTACAAACACTTTTAAAAATTAATAAGAAAGCCATGAAAAAAATATATATTATGGAACAGATTAGAAAAACACTAAACAAGGAACTTGGGTTAGTTGTCACTTAATAATTAAAGTGATATGTCAAAAACACATACAACAGTGTCTATCAGACCTCATCCTATGACATCACTTGTCTTTTACTTCCTACAAATTCCTAGAGCTGCACCACAGTCATCGCCATGTATGCTCAAGCCTTGTGGTAAAGAGGTGAGCAACCATATTATAAAGGTAAGTAATGAAACAGAGAAAATTCAGCACTCTTCACCCAAAACTCATGGAGTGGTCCCTGGTGCAACCCTGTGGAACTGTTATTGACCATGAGACTCTTGTCTTCTCTACTTCACCTGGACAGATGTGTAAAGCATGTCAAAACTCGTAATGGTGTTTATTACATTTTCTACTAATACCTTTCCTTTTAGAAATTCTAGATACATATATACATACATACAGAAAAACAAGCAAACTTCAGTTTAAGAATAATGTTTGGCAGGTTTGCATATACTGGTAATTCACGTGTGTGTCTGTCTACAAAGATATTTCTGTGTAAGATGGAAGAATGCCATATCCCATTTTATATGTTACTTATATACCCTCCCAGACAATGACTCGAACCTGTTACCTGTATGCTTGTCACAAGGTGGTAAGCACCGCAGAGAGCAGAACCAAACCAAAGCACCATACAACCCAGTAAAAAAAAAAGTAGTCTAATCAGAATCTAGATAGGTAATGTCCATGAAGCTAGTCTAGATTTTGGTTCGATAAACTTTTTGTTGGGTAGTATGGTGTACTGGTTTGGTTTTGTGCTCTCTGGTACTAACTACTTTTGTGAGTGGCAGATTCAAGGGTACATAAATACCTATTTCTTTTCATATCTAAAAATATTTCCCTACACCCATGTGTATTTACCTATGTATAAAAGTCTGTGGTCTTGCCAGTATCTTTGTCAGTTTGCCCTGCTTGCCTGTATGTTTATAAATATAGTGAAAAATTACATATTCTAAGGAAAGTCACTGTCTTATGACAAGATTTTTCACAGGTAAACAAAATTGAGATGAGGCTGAGCCACAAGGTACCAAGGGTGTAATAATTAAATGGATCATAAACTCTAATACTATTAAGAAAAAATACTAAAATTACTGGAATAAATAGACTCAAGCTGTAATAAATACCACTCCCATACAGGACACTGGATCATGACCTTTGTACATCTAACAAAACTTGATATTACATCACCTGTGCCCACTTGGAAAAAAAATATATATATTGCAACAATAATCAATAAAAAAAAAACTTTTTCAAAACCATTACATACAGCTCTTATGGAATGAGAAGTTGAGCAAGCACTGCACTCTGTTACACCAATTTACTTTTTTTCCCCATGATGAGGTGTAACCCACTGTAAGTGCAGGTCAGTACTAGATTAGCATACAACATCAACCTGCATCAGACTGTTAGTAAGCAACATGTCATATTCAGTAGTTACATATCTGTAAGTAAACATGCCAATACTTTTGTACAATACATAGCGCCAAAGATTGGTTGAAAAATCTTTCTTTTTCTTTTGTTTTTGCCTCAAAATATTTTGAATATGTCTTTCTTCTTCTAAGAATAATCATCATTTATTCATAATAGTGTGCTCAAGCATACATTGCTGATAGACATCACAAAGTTTCCTTACATCCACTAAACTTAATTGTCATAACTAACAGTGTATGTTAGTTGAGGATTACCTGAAAATAAATTTTTTAAAGTTGCCCTTGAAATTTAAGCTAAAACATAAAATATAATAATAATAATAATGAATGAATAATAATAATGATACTAATACTAATACTACTAATAATAATAATCATAATAATAATAAACAGAGCCAGAGCTATTTAAATTGATATACAGCAATCTCTCGACTAGATATACATATACATTGCTTTACAAGAGAAGCATCTAAAATTCCATGGGCTACACCATATATCATCAACAAAAACTTCAACAATTATAAAGATTTTGAGAAATAAATATATATATACTATTGCAGAACTTGCAATTTGCATGTTCGAACTTCCTTATGATGTCCATAACAATATTGCTAGAGTCTTTATGTTGCCTTCCTCACTGTTGTCTCACAATCAATTAATTTTATTCATCAATTCAATTTTCTCATGCCTCTGGAATGCTTGAAGAATCATACTAAAACTATATACTTTTTCCCTTTTCACGTCAATCTTTTTAGATAAGAATCTTATTGATCTTAAAAAAAGAACTGAACAAAAGTCTTTTGTGTAGCTAACCAATTATAGACAATTTCTAATGTAAGCAACAAAACTCTACTGAAAGAGTATTTTTATACTTGATTCAACCTCACAAATTTTCTTACGCCAACACCTATCTAAAGATTCATTCTTACTCACTGTCAAACTTCACTTGCTCACTATCAAAATTCATCAAATAATTTGCCAGCAGACTCCCAACCTCACCATACTGGAGGTACTATAAC
>NC_091588.1:16355169-16357669 GCF_042767895.1 Penaeus vannamei
CCGAGCCTCGCCACCGAACACCTGCCTCGGGCCCCGACGGCTGGTCTGCGCTCAGACACGCCCGCGTCACGCCCGCGACCGCATGCAAGCGCGGGGAGTGGAGAGGGCGAGAGCGAAAGGAGAAAGGAGCGAAAGGGAGACGTAAAACGAAGAGTGGAGAACGGAAGGGGGAAAGAGACCATGAGGTGAGCGAAGAAAGAAGAGAACAACAGCGTGAGAAGAGAAAAAAAGAGCAAAAGAAGGTAAGAAGGAAAAAAAAAAGAGGAACAGAGGCGGAAGGGGGAAAGGGTTAAAGATAAGCATAATTGGGGGAAGAGAAAAGGAGAAGGAAAGAGATGAAAGGATGGAGAGAGAAAGGAGAATGGGAAGAAGAGGAGCGGCGATGAAGGAATAATTGAAGAAAAGGCCAGAAAGAAAAAAAGGAAAGGAGGGGGGATGCGAGTGAGAGAAAGGTGAAGGTGAAGTAGAAAGAGTATGTGGAGGGAAGAAGGAAAAGCGAAAAGTTAAGGGAGGGGAAGGCGGAGGGGCGAGCAAAAAGAATGTAAAACGAGATAACATGAATGAGAAAGTAAAACAGGAAAAGAAATGCAAGAAAAACACAACTAAATCGAAAGAAATTGACATTAGGAAGATACAAACACTAACACAAGCAGAAGAGAGAGAGAGAGAGAGAGAGAGAGAGAGAGAGAGAGAGAGAGAGAGAGAGAGAGAGAGAGAGAGAGAGAGAGAGAGAGAGAGAGAGAGAGAGAGAGAGAGTTGGAAAGGGAGGGTAGAGAGAGATGAGAGAGAGAGAGAGGGAGAGGGAGAGGGAGAGGGAGAGGGAGGGAGAGGAGAGAGGAGAGGGAGGGAGGGAGAGAGAGAGAGAGAGAGAGAGAGAGAGAGAGAGAGAGAGAGAGAGAGGGAGAGGGAGAGGGAGAGGGAGAGGGAGAGGGGAGGGAGGGAGGGAGAGAGGGAGAGGGAGAGGAAGGGAGAGGGAGGGAGGGAGGAGAGAGAGAGAGAGAGAGAGAGAGAGAGAGAGAGAGAGAGAGAGAAGAGAGAGAGAGAGAGAGAGAGAGAGAGAGAGAGAGAAAGAGAGAGAGAAAGAGAGAGAGAAAGAGAGAGAGAAAGAGAGAGAGAAAGAGAAAGAAAGAGAGAGAAAGAAAAGAGAGAGAAAGAAAAAGAAAGAGAAAGAAAAAGAGAGAGAAAGAGAAAGAGAGAAAGAGAAAGAGAGAGAAAGAGAAAGAGAGAGAGAGAAAAAGAGAGAGAGAGAGAAAGAGAGAGAGAGGGGAGGGGGGAGGCAATGATGCAAAGACACCGAAAACTCAGACGAGCATCACCCCCCCTCCCCCCTCTCTCTCCCACCCTTTCACTCGACGCAACTCAACCCAAACGGACCCAAAGCAACCCAAGGCAAACTATACAAATCCAGCCCAACCCAAGAAAACCTAAGCCAAGCTAACCCAACGCAACCCAATCATTCCAGCCACAACCGCTGCAACCCTTACAACAGCTGCAACTCCGCCCTCACAGCACACTGAGATACAGCAGCACCCACAGCAATCTCACAACCACGGCAACCTCACAGCTAGGGCAACCTCTCAACCACAGCAACCTTATAACCACGGCAACCTCACAACAACGGCAACCTCACAACAACGGCAACCTCATAGCCACAACCTCTCAATCACAACAAGTCCACGACCTACACGCACTACATGCAGGATGTCACCGTCTTAAATCCTACGCCTTGACAGAGGAAGGATGGCGTATGACCCAAGGAGGAAGTGCAAGTGTGATGGAGGGGGCGGGGCTTGGGGCAGGTTAGGTGAGAGGGAGGGGGAAGGGGAAGAGGGAGGGGTAAGGGAGGAGGAAGGGAGGGGGAAGGGAGGAGGGAAGGAACGAGGGGGGTCGTGAGAAGTGGGGGGAGGAAGGAAGAGAAAAAGGAGGAAGGAGGCAATTCCTCTTACGCACAGAACGTAAAAATTAGCCACATGATAGAAGAAAAAAATGCTATAACAAAATAAAAAAACAATGTAGATATTGACAATGGCGATTTTTTTCTCAAAAATAATGTATCAAAACAAAAAAGAAAAGATATCTTTGGAAACAAAAGAAATCGAAGGGAAAGGGTAGAACGGGCGAGAAAAAGAGAAGAGGAAATATATATACATACATAAACATATAGAAACGTACACACTTACAAATATATATATATATATATATATATATATATATATATATATATATATATATTAGAAAGAGAACATGGGAGATGGAGATGGAAATGGGGGTGGGGGGGGGGGGGCAGATGACCCAAAACGTGGATAGCAGCGACCTTGTTCGGTAAGTTCGTGACCCACTCGCTGTCCACCCCGACCGCCCACCGCCAGCCACCTACGAGACCGCACCCACGCCCACTTCAACTGTCACTGGCACGCCGTAGCATCACGCAGCCGAGGGAACGGCCGAATGGGGAGAGAGGGGGAGGGAGATGGAGAGGGAGGGAGGGAGATGGAGAGGG
>NC_091588.1:16365169-16370169 GCF_042767895.1 Penaeus vannamei
TTGTCTGTTGCTCGGCCGACGAAGCACGTGTATTCTACTGCACAACATGAGGTCGGCTTGACAAGAGCAACAGTTGGCACTGGCTCGGCAGCATGACTTCACTTGACACGGTTTTAACTGAGAAAACTAGTGTTGTACATTATGAAGATAAGGAAGATGGAAATAATGACGATGACGATGATGGTGATGGCGGTGGTGATGGGTATAATGTGGTGAGGATGATGATGATGATGATGATGATGATCATGATGGATAATGCTGATGCTCATGCTGATGATGATGGATGATGATGGATGATGATGGTGAGAGTGATGGTGATGGTGATGGTGATGGTGATGGTGATGGTGATGATGTTGATGAATAATGCTAATGATGATGATGACGATTATGATACTGATTGATAATGATGATAATGATGACGATAATGATAATGATTGATAATGATGAGGAAAGGACGATCAGACAGGAACATATCGAGACGAACCGACCAAACACCACGCAAGCAAGCAGACAACCTGAAGCGTTGAGCAGACAGACAAGCAGAGAGGATGAGCCAGACAAGCAGGCAAGCAAGCAGATGAAACAAGTAACCAGGCAGGAGGAGCAAACAGGGAAGCAGACGGGACGAACCGAACAAGCAGGCAAGCAAGCAGGCAGTCAGGCAGGTGCATCCCCCGGCCACACATGGAGGAAGAACCTGGCCCGCATGCCTCGCTCCGGGTCAGGCAACCGGCCGCGCTGACGGGGAAGGGATCGCATCTACGAGTCTCAGTGAGTGAGGGAGTGAGTGAGGGAGGGAGGGAGCCAGGGAGGGAGCCAGGGAAGGAGGGACGGACGGACGGAGGAAGGGAGGGAGTCAGTCAGTCAGTGAATGAGAGGGTTAGTGAGAGAATGACTGAATGAGTGAGTGAATGAATGAATGGGTGAGTTAGTGAGTAAGACAAATAAAAAATGGCTTGTTTCCCCACCAAAGATTCCGAGTGAGCGCAAAAGAGAGAGAAGGGAAAGGAGAAACAAACCGAATCAGATAAGACAGGCGGAAACTCACCTAAGAAACAGGCAAAAAAGAAAATAAGAGAAAACAAGTGACTTCCAATGACTACCAAAATCAACCCACGCCTTTAACGAAACAAACCAAGGACAAGGACGCCGCGGACGCCCAAGAACGCGAGATTAACGAGGAAAACAAGACAAAACAGCGGACACAACCCGACCTTCCATCGCGGCCGAATTCACCTGTTATAAGGAAGGCAACGTGGCGCGCACTCCTTGTGTACGCAATCAAGGTCTATATACAGACCTTGTACGCAATCACCACATTGTGCGTACACAAACATTTACTGCTTTCGTTGTTTGGCGGGGGATGAGTAAGTGGGTGGGATGGCGAGTGAGAGTAGGCATGAGTAAATGAGTAGGCGACTGAACGGGTAATCGGCTGAGTGAGCATGGAAACGGGAACCGAGGTGACTGACAACGAGAAGCAAGAGCAAATATTCCGAGCATACAACCCCCCCCCCCCCGCATTGGCCGCCCACCCTGGAATACCCCCCCCCCCCCCGCCCTCCCAACACAATCTATTCGTTAAATGTTTTTACTGCTTATGACTTCCCAAGCCATCAACCGCGCGGCCGCAAAGCACCGCCCGCAGCCACACCGCAACCTTCATGAAGTACGAACAGATCAGCAGACACAGACCCAGACACAGGAACAAACACAGACAAAGACAGCCACAGAAATATAGAAATATGCAAATGCACACTGACCAAAAATGCAAAATCTGATTAGGAGATACATAGACAGCTATAAATAAACAGACTTGGAATCGAAACACAAACTGACGACACAGACAGGAACACAAAACAAACAATGAGATACAAGGAAAGATTCATACGTGCTGACTGACTTCTCGGGATAAGCAGCAGACATAGTGTACAGACAGGTAGAGGTACCCATAATCATAAAAAACGCATATATATATATATACATATATATATGCATATATATATATACATATATATATATACATACATATATACATATATATACATATATATACATATATATACATATATATACATATATATATATATATGTATGTATGTATGTATGTATGTATGTATCTAATATATATATATATATATATATATATATATATATATATATATATATATTATATATATATATATATATAATATATATATATATATTAGACTTACATACATACATACATACATATATATATATATATATATATATATATATATATATATATATATATATTAGATACACACACATACATACATACATATATATATATATATATAAAGTGTGTATGTATCTAATATATATATATGTATATATATATATATACATACACACACACACACACACACACACACGCACGCACACACGCGCACACACACACACACACACACACACACACACACACACACACACACACACACACACACACACACACACACACACACACACACACACACACACACACACACACACACACACACGATGCTTATGCAAACAGCCCGTTTCACCTTGCAATGGACGGCGGGGGGGGGGGGGGACACCGGAAACGCTCCGACGAGCGGCGACGATGACCAAACTCAAGACCCAATTACCTAACCACCGGCCGTCCAAGGAAATAAAAAATCGACCGTTAAGTGCGGAGCCGCGCCAGCCCTCTACCCCTACCCCCCCTTCCCTCTCTCCCTCCACTCCCCTAGCTGAATGCGTAGCTACATGTTAATATTCGAGACGATGCAATTGCCTTCTGCAATGAGCTGCAGTTTAAAGTTTTGTTCGCAAAAAAAAGAAAACAAACTCTATGGCAGCAGGGGTTGGGTTGGGGTTATTTCCCCGCCCCCCTATCATAGAAAAAACGACCTTCGCTACAATTTTCCCTGCAATTCAACAGCCCTTCTTTTTTTCCTACTTCCGCCAAAACGCACTTATTTCGGGGACATGCCATACTGTTGGATAACTCTTACCTCTTCTCTTCGCCTTTTGCATCTTCCTTCGTTCTCCTTCTCCTCTTTCTGCCTCTCCCACTTCCTTCTCTCCCTCTTTCTCTCTCCTACTTCCCTCGGTTCACCCTTCTGTTCTCACGATTTCCATTTTTCTTATCTCCCTCTCCATCTCCTTCTCCCACTTCCTCTTTCTTTCCCTCCCTCCCTCCCTCCCCTCCTCTTCCTCTTCTTCTCCCCCCTCTTCCTCTTCTTCTCCCCCTCTTCCTCTCCTTCCCCCCCTCTCTTTCCCTCTCATTCTTACTCCTTCTACCTCCCTCCCTATCCTTCTCCTCCTTCTAACTCTCCCTTCTCCTTCCCCTTCTTCCTCTTCTTCCTTCCCTTCCCACTGCAGCCCTCCTGCCGCGCCTCTAGCGTGTGGACATGAGTCAGACATGTTAAATATATCCTTCCTTTATTTGCGTTCGTTTCCTCCTTGAACCGAGACACCAAGGAGCACTCGCTCTCATCCTTGAGGGAGGGAAGAGGGAGGGAAGAGGGAGGGAGAAGGAAGGGAGGAGGAAGGGAGAGAGGGAGGAGGGATGAAGGGAGGGAGGAGGGATGAAGGGAGGGAGGAGGGAGGGAGGGAGGGAGGGAGGGAGGAGGGAGGGAGGGGGAGGGAGGGAGGGAGGGAGGGAGGAGGGAGGGAGGGAGGAGGGAGGGAGGAGGAGAGAGAGGGAGAGAGAGAGAGAGAGAGAGAGAGAGAGAGAGAGAGAGAGAGAGAGAGAGAGAGAGAGAGAGAGAGAGAGAGAGAGAAGGGATAAAGAAAAAAAAAGAGAAAGAAGACAGGGAGACAGAAAAAATGAAGAGGGACAGTCTGAGCGAGGGCCTGGCGGAAAGAGAGAGGACAGAGCATCCCACAAACAAGTCCCTTGCCGCAGTCTCCGCGCCAGACACCCGCGAACCGAAATTCCCTTGCCGTGCCTGCCGTGCCTGCCGTGCCTGCCGTGTCTGCCGTGTCTGCCGTGCCTGCCGTGTCGCATCTCTGGATCCTCCGCAGTACAATAACGAGAGAAAATGCCTACGAGAGTCTTGAAAAACGCGCAACTTTCAAACGGTTCGTCCTTTCTTTCAGTAACAGGCCCCCTTGAAAAAAAGGTTAATATGAAAAATAATATATAATTTGAGTAAAAGACTCAAATTACCCTCCTCGCAATTGAGTCATTCCAATCCTTGAAAAGCGACAGTCATGGCGGAACCAAATATCGACTTGAAATTATTATCCAGACACTGAAAGGCTGCGACATAAAGTCCACAGGTTTATCGAAGCCGAATCTTATACTTCTTGGGGTGAAATCAATATTTTTTTCTTTTCTTTTTTTCTTCGTCTTTTCCTCCTCCTTTAAAGTCATTAAGAAAAATCTTTCTCTGCATCACATTCAATTTTACATCGCTCACATATTTACATATTCGCATACTCAACACTCAATCTCACTCTCCTTTTCCCCTCTCCCTCTCCTCCTGCTCCTGCTCCTCCCTTTCCCCTTCCTTCTCTCACATTCACTTTCACAGTAACACAAACCTTTTCTTTTTTTCTTCGTCTTTTCCTCCTCCTTTAAAGTCATTAAGAAAAATCTTTCTCTGCATCACATTCAATTTTACATCGCTCACATATTTACATATTCGCAAACTCAACACTCAATCTCACTCTCCTTTTTCCCTCTCCCTCTCCTCCTGCTCCTGCTCCTCCCTTTCCCCTTCCTTCTCTCACATTCACTTTCACAGTAACACAAACCTTAAAGAATCCTTGGCCTCCCCGCCGCCCACCCCGGGCACAGCCCAAGCGTCCTCCCGCTATTATTATCTCCGTCAATTCATCATCACAATCTTCACCGCACTATCATCAAGCATCTCTGGTCAGGGAGAGGTCACTCTCGGGAGGCCGTGACCCCGCCTGACCTGGTATGGCACGGCCTGGCACACTCTTGCTTAGGCTCGTACTGACCTTCCTTTTCCCTTCCATTTCCCTCTCTTTCGCCT
>NC_091588.1:16373896-16376396 GCF_042767895.1 Penaeus vannamei
AAAAAACCAAAAGAAAAAGAAAAGGAGAGGAGAGAGAGAGAGAGAGAGAGAGAGAGAGAGAGAGAGAGAGAGAGAGAGAGAGAGAGAGAGAGAGAGAGAGAGAGAGAGAGAGAGAGAGAAGAGAGAGAGAGAGAAAGAGGGGGAGGGAAGAGAAATCAATAGGGGGATGTTGTCAGATAAATAGTCTAACAACAAGGACCTATAAACAGCCATCGACTTAAAACTCTCCACGCATGGCAAGAGCTATTCCCGGGAGCGTTCTAAAAATAGCATCGACATTTTCGTCAAAAGCACGTTCGGCTCGTGAAAGAAATGCAATTTTCGGAAATTTTGCTGACACTCTTTTGGCATACCCGACCAGAAGTAATCTTTTAGACATAGAATGATGCCGATTTATCATCACGAACATACAGACGGTACAACTTTAGTCTGAACAACAGATATCTACTGCATGTCGATTCTGGAACAAAATAGATTGGGACGATAAGAGAGGAGAGGAATAAAAAGACAATGTTAAAGCATTCTGGTAACATTTCCAGTTTCGCGTCCTTCCAAAATATCGGGATTTACAGGTTTTTATTTCTGTTCCCAGTGAAATGTTAGAAAATAGAGCTGGATTAAATGGATGAGGGAAAGCGATTACATCACAAAGATACTAACTATATATATGAATACACACATGTATTCATACGTTTATATACACATATGCGAATATATGTATATATATATATATATATATATATATATATATATATATATATATATATATATATATATATATATATATATATATATTCACATACATACACACACACACACACACACACACACACACACATATATATATATATATATATATATATATATATATATATATATATATATATATATATATATATATATATATATAAACATATTTACATATAGATAAATAAATAAATAAATAGATATATATATATATATATATATATATATATATATATATATATATATATATATATATATATAGGTATGTATGCATACATATATGTGTGTGTGTGCGTATGTATGTAAATATATATGGGTGTGTGTATGTGTGTGTGTTGTGGATATACATATATATATATATATATATATATATATATATATATATATATATATATATATACATATATATATATATATATATATATATATATATATATATATATATATATATATATATATATATGTATATATATATATATATATATATATATATATATATATATATATATGAATATATATATATATATATATATATATATATATATATATATATATATATATATATATATATGTATGAATAAATATATACGTATATTTGCATATGCTGATATGCATATACATGCATGCATATGCTCATATATATACACATATATGCACACACACACACAGATATATATATGTATGCAAATACATACACACACAGATTTACATATGTATGTACACATGTATATAAATTGTAAGTGCATTGTTATATAGATGAATAGGTAAATGAATTAATCTGTACTTACATACATACATATTTATAGTGAGATAGACAGACAGACATATGGACAAATAGATAAAGAAATAAGATTATTAGGTAGGTAGGCAATCAGAGATAGATAATTAGACAACTAGTTTGCTAGATAGACAGATACTCGGAGAAGAAATTAGCCCTCCCCCCGAACCCCATCCTTCTTCCTCATTAAAACAGACACACAAGAGGCCCAGAGGAATCTTCTCTCTCTCCATCTACTCCCGAGTGGACCAGAAGGCCAACTCATCAGCTGATCGATCGTGTCACCTGCTAATCACCTTGTCACTGAAGCCACGCCCCTTTTTGAGCCTCACGGAGGTGCGATAGGTATTGAGGGCGGGTATTAGGCGCTGAGGGTTGGTGAGAGCTGTTTTTGGATGGGATTTTCGACTTTCGAGCAATTGGTTTGTGTGAGGAAATTTGCTATTTGGTTGTTTTTGTATGGTATCTCCTTGCTTTTGCAATGCGAATGAAAATGATGATGATAATGATAACTATAAAGATAATGGTAATAAAAGATAATAATTATGATAATCATAGCTGTGATGAGACTAAGGGTATATGATATTGATAAGTATAATAATGATATTGATAATGATAATAATAAGGATAATAATTATGATGATAATAATGGTTATGATGATAATGATAAAGATAACCATGATGATAATGATGATGATGGTAATAATAAATCATAATAATAATTATAATAATAATCATTATGATACTAATGAGAATAATGATAGTAATGTAATGATAATAATATCAGCAACAGAGATAACGATAAAAACAACAACAATAATGATAACAGCAATAATGATTTTGATAATAAATGCGATGATAATGATAATGATAATGATAATTACAACAATTACAATAATATTGATGAATTGAAATAATAGTGATTATCACAACAAATATATTAACTACTAGTATGATGATTATCATGACAATGAC
>NC_091588.1:16383896-16386396 GCF_042767895.1 Penaeus vannamei
TTTGTCTTTGCAAATGGACGTGCATTTCAGAGATAAGGAATCTGAAATTATGATACCAAAGATGGATGATTATGATGACAAGGAAGTTGAAACTGCTGGACGGTAGGTGGTTAGGGTGAGGGAGGGAGTGGGAGGGTAAGGGGGGGAGGGAGGGAGGGACGGGGAAGAAGGGCGAGAGGGGGTGAGGGAGGGGACGGACTGAGGAGGTTATTGGGATAGGATAGGGGTGCGGAGGGGGAGGGGAGGGGAGGGGAGGGATGGGTAGGTTAGCCAGGGGTAGAGAAGTAGGATAGGGAAGGTGGATAGAAAGTCAAAAAAGGACTGTATCTCATACAGCGCAACATAACACTAACAAAAAAGAATTTTCAGTCCTCTTGGCGCTGCATAATTTTCAGTGTGTTTTCACTGCGATTAAGATGACGAGTTTGATCAAGATTTCCGGATATTCATTTAAAATTCTAAATTTTGAGCAGTAAGTTTTCCTTCCACCGTAAAGATAGGAAGGGAGATGAAAGAACGAAGAAAAGGAAGTTTGAAAAACAACTTCAGAACAATCTCCTTGCTACGGCGTTAAGCTATGATAATGACCTAGTTGGAAGATACAACAATTTCTGTTTTCTTTCTTTCCTTTTAGCGCACATTGTGAACTACACTTGATAGCGCGACATGCGGACACGTTTCCTCGTACGTCTGGCAATCGTGTTCATCTAGGCCGTGTCGAGCTGCCAGCTGTATGTTCTGTGCGGCGGCGGCATCATGGGCGTGTGCTGCTGCCACGTCCTCGTCTGTCACTTGGCTGGAGTGGGAAGAAAAAATTGGATTTTTTTACTGAGCATTCACATTTACTAAAAATCACAAAATATGGTGTTTATCAAATTAGCATTAAACAAATATGATCTGGTTTATTGTACGTAGCGTATTCCATTTGAAGTCCATTCACCAGCGCGCAAATAACATAACATACAAATTACAGCAACCAGCGGTTTTGTTCACATGAATATCCGAAGTCTTTGCTCCTGTTCCGGATTTGTTTTCTGCTTTTGTTAACGATTTATATAAACTAATCTAAGATGATATATGGATTAGCGTAAATTCATAATAAGCAGTGGAAAAAAGAGACAAACATTTCACACACGCACGCACACACACACACATGTATATATATATATATATATATATATATATATATATATATATATATACATATATATACATATATATATATATATATATATATATATATATATATATATATATATATATATATATATAGACACACACACACACACACACACACATGCACACACACACACACACACACACACACACACACACACACACACACACACACACACACACACACACACACACACACATATATATATATATATATATATATATATATATATATATATATATATATATAGAGAGAGAGAGAGAGAGAGAGAGAGAGAGAGAGAGAGAGAGAGAGAGAAAGGGAGAGAGAGAGATAAAAGACGGGCGGACATGTATGACACACGCCACATCTCTCCTCAACACACGCACCTCACAAGATGGGTGAGCGTGTCCACCACGGGCTTGTTGACCAAGTGAGCGTTGGGCAGGTGAGCCTCACACACCAGGCGCCGGCGACACTCCTCCTGCTCCACGCCGTAGTCGATGAAAGCTTTCTCTAAGTAACCCAGGATGTCTGCTACGTAGTCGTACCTGCTGTAGTCGTTACCTGAAGGAGGAAGGGAAGTGGATTAGGCGGATGGGTACGGGTGGGGAGGTGTGGGCGAAGGAGGGGAGAGGGAGGTTTGAGGGGAGGAGGGGCAGGGGAGGATTCAGGGGAGGTGGGTAGGTGTTAGGGATGAAAGGGGGTGGGGAGAATGGGGGAGTGGAGGTGAGTTAAGGGGGCGAGTTAAGAGGGGAAGCGGAAGGGAAGAATGAAAAGAGAGAGAGGGAAAGAGAGGAAAAGGAAAGAAAGCTGGTGCAGGGGGGAGAGATGGAAGGAAAAATAGAGGCGAGGAAGAGAGGAAAGGGAGGGAAGGATGAAAGGAGAGAGAGAAAGAAAGAAAACTGGGGAGACGAAGCAGAGATGAAAGGAAAGGGTGAAGAAAGGGAGAGAGGGAAGGCGTGAAGAAAGGAATGGGCAGAGGAAAGGGAGGGATGAGGAGCCCTCTGACAGCTGTTGAATATTGCTTGCATGATTGTTCCTATTTCCATAGATTTTGGAATGTGCCGACAGTGACGTCATTGAGCGAGGTCAGGAAAGAGGCTGTGACGTCACTCGCTACGTTAACAAACTTGAAGAAACGTGTAGTAATTATATGTATATTAGATTATACCATAATCCTGCTATTCTGTATGTGTGTTCGCAAAATACTCATTACAGAATCATGTGTAGAATATTTTCTTTACCACAGTTATACATTTTCCTCAAGAAACGGATAACTAGGTAATTCTACTTCCTTTTAACAAAACCAAAAATTACCAAAAATGAACTTGATCTTTTCCC
>NC_091588.1:16396396-16398896 GCF_042767895.1 Penaeus vannamei
TCCCCTTACCTACCTACCCACCTCTACCCTCCCCTCTCCCTACTCACCCCTGCTCTCCCTACCCCTCCCCTCCCCACATTAACCTAATTGACTCTTTTTGAAGTTATATTAAGCGTCGCATTGCGCAGGTGTGCATGGCGAATGACCAAGGGCTTTCTCATGCACTCTTATTCACACACTCTAGCGACAGATGGTCAGTCGATACGGTGAACGCATGGCGGCCAAAATGTGTGAACGTGCGCTCATGTCATTCGATTTAAGTTTGCGCCTGATTTGCATGTTATTATTATGCGTGACATGGGAATGGGTGCTGGTGGGGTTTGTGTGTGAGTAAGGTCTTTCGCTAAGAAGTTTCATTGCTTTTAGTTATTCCATCTACTTATTCTTATTCTAGTTGTTAAGGTTTGTGTGTATGGTATTTCCTTAAATTATCTAATTATTTTAATTATCTTATCTATTTAATTTAGTTATTTCTTAAACAGTGACATAGATGACCATGGTGGTGAATAATGACTGTAAGCAAAATATATCAACGATGCATATTGCACATTCCCCCGAAATAGTCAAGATGAAATCAAGAATCAAATTAATATTGATACATCTAATCGCGGTCTGCTTTTCCAATACTCCAGTGACCAACGGGTAAGAAAGTCGGCCTCCGGGGTCTTTCTGCGCCCTGCCCCTATCCCCTTATCAACGAACAAATACAACAAAACAGCGAGGATATAATAACTTGACCCTAATCTGGGGATAAAGAACATGCTGCGTGTATAGATGTGTGTGTTAAATACCTCCCTTCTGTTAGGACTAATTAGCGATAATAATAAAAAAAATATTCATTGTATTGGTAAGTCTGTTGGTAATTTCTTGCGAGTCATGCTCCCTTTGGCACATCAAAGGGGGAGGGGCAGGGGCGAGGGGGCACTGGGGCACGAGGAGATGGGAGAATATTTGTAATGAGCTTTGAGACGCGGTCGACAATGGGAAAGAATAACGACGGCTTATTTGAGTTTCCTTGTGGGGATCCGAGGCTCCGTAAACAGGGGCCGAGGCACACTTTCGAAGCAGGAGACGCGCCTCGGAAAACGCGGACGCGAGAGGAGCCGCATTTGGGCAGCAGTCCTCCTCCTTTAGGCACCTGCTATCACCAACTCACACTTCTCTCTCCTCGGGCGCGCACACACACACACATACACGCGCGCGCGCGTGCATATATATGAGTACATCTATTATCTCTTTCTGTATCTATCTCTATTTCCGTGTGCCCACTTAGTAGATGGCAATATAACTACTAAGATTTCTCACGAGACAGGACAAACATGCCTTAAGGAAATAGACCATAGACTTTAAGAATATAGGGCACTACATCCGGTACATAAACTAAAGGAAGTGAATCTAGGGTAATAAAACGGCTTAACTGAAGGCTGCATTCTACGAGATAAGGACAGGTATATTAGTTAGCAATACTTGTAAATGGATTGTTCAAACATTTATAAAAAATGAGAGGACAAAACCGGAAAAAAATGAAGGACCTGTCTTTCCCACACCTCCAAAAAGATTATATTTTCTTTTATTGATTAAAACGCGTTATTCATCTAAATGTATCAATTAATCTTAACCTTACGAATTTAGGTTTTTATAGAGGAAATCCGCCCTTAAGAACGCATTGGATGAGTAAGATTCCGAAGCGAATCATGCAAGTCCTCAGCGCCCCAGGTCTCGCTCCTCGCTCTGCATTTCCTCCTCCATTTCGAATCGTAAACCGATAACCATTTTATATTTCTTGATGGTAGTTCTGACCATAGTTTATGAAATAAAACTGTTTCCGTTGATGAAAAGTGGGATTACGAAATCCAGCTGTTCTTCTTTGGTCCCTCGTAAAGAACAAGATTACAAAACTTAAAATGTGCCATTTTATAGAGGCACATTGAATGTTCATGACGTACCCTCGCACACAGATTATAGTTACCGGCTTCTCCCGTTACTAAAACTCCTCCCCATTGCCTGCCCGGCAGATATTGCTCCCTGGCCGCCAGCTGGGAATCGCAGTTCTAAATCGACTGTTCCGAAGCCCTCAAGAATTCGGAAGATTCGAGAAAGTGATTCAGTTGATGGTTCAGATTATATTCATTGCAAAGCGCTGAGTCATGGCGAGACTAAATAAGAGGCCAGTATGTCACGTCATGAACGCATGACAGGCATAATTTTACGATTGATATGCATAATAAAAGAGAGAATGTGAATGGGAAGAAAACATAGAATAATGAATTTCAAATCAATTGTACAGTAGGTCACGGTCTTCGGATTCATGTGCTAGAAAGAAATACGGAAATGTGAGAAAAAAAAAAACACGTATAAAGTCAAGATAATGATCGTCAATATTATAAATGAAAACCTGAACACATTCTCTAAAATCCAAATAGAAATCGATTCTCCCCGAAAACGAAGGCTCCGCGTGTCCGAAGTCATTGGTCTCAGATCATACATCTCGTAGGCCTAC
>NC_091588.1:16416396-16418896 GCF_042767895.1 Penaeus vannamei
TGACAACAAAAACAGCAAGAACAATAATAATGATAATAACAATAATAATGAAATTGATAATAACAACAATGATAATAATAATGATAATAATTATGGTGATAACAACAATAATGCTAATGATAATAACAACGACGACAGCAACAATAATGAAAATGATAATACTAATAATAAAGATAATAATGATAATCATAAAGATAGTAACAATAATAGTAATGACAATAAAACAATGACAATAATGATAATAATGATGATCATAATGATGATAACAGTAATGGTAATAATAAGAATAAAGATGATAGTGATAATGATAATAATCATAAAGGTAATGTTATTATTGATGATAATAACAATTGCAATAACAATAATAATAATGATGATGATGATAACGATAATAGCAATTGTGATGATAATGATGATAATGATAATAATAGCAATGATAGTAAATATAGCAATAATAGTAATAATAATGGTAATCATAATAATGATAATGATATCAAGAGTGGTAATAATATAGACACTAACAATAGGGATATAGATGATAATAATAATGAAAACTATAATAATAGTTACAATTATAGTATTCACAATGATGATAATTATGGAAATATGAATAATAATAGTGATGATTATGATAATGATAACATTAATGATAATGATAGTTATGACGAATATCTATAATGTTAGTATTAACATTGATAATATTGACGGTGCTTACAATGACAATTATGTTAATAATGACAACAATTATGATAATAGTAATGATAATGACGATCATGATAATAATAATGATGATAATGATAATAATAATAATAATCTGATAATAATGATAATGATAATGATGGTGATAATAATGTTTTATAATGATAATAGTTATAATATTGATAATAATAACAATACTACTACTACTACTACTACTACTACTACTACTACTACTACTACTACTACTACTACTACTACTAATAATAATAATAATAATAATAACGGTAATAATAATAACGATAACAATAACAATAATGACAATAATAGTAATAATGATGAAAATAATGATGTTGATAATAACAAATTCCAATAACAATATAGACACAAGTAATAATAACAATACTAATTTTAATGATAACAATAACAATACTGATAATAATAATGATGATGATGATGATAATAATAATGATAATAATAATAATAATAATAATAATGGTAATAATGATAATAATGATAATGATAAAAAATAATGATAATAATAATAATAGTAACAATAATAATAATAATGATAATAATGATAATAATAATAATAATAATAATAATAATAATAATAATGATCATAATAATCATAATAATAATAATAATAATAATAATAATAATAATAATAATAATAATGATAATAATAATAATGATGATATTCATAATGATGAAGATAATGATAATAATGATAATATTAATGGTAATGATAAAACAAATAGCACTATTGATAACAGAGATAAGAAAAAATAATAATAATGATAATAATAACATATATAACATCAATGATGATAATAGCAATAATAGTAATAGTAATAGTAATAGTAATAATAATAATAATGATAATAATAATAATGATAATAACGATAATAGTAATAATAATAACAATAATAATAATAATAATAATAATAATAATAATAATAATAATAATAATAATAATAATAATAATAATAATAATAATAATGATAATAATGGTAATGATTATAATGATGGTGATGGTGATGCCAATTATGATAATAATAATGATGACAATAATATTGATATTGATGCTAACAATAATGATGACATTAGTAATAATAACATTGATAATGATAATAATGTTAATTAGTAATATTAATGTTGATAATGATAATAGTGTTAATAACACTAATAATAATGAAGATCAAGTAATAATGATAATAATGTTATCATCATTATCATTATCTTTATCAATCATAATAATAATGATAATAATGATAATGATAATAATAATAATAATAATGATAATAGTAATAATAATAATAGTAATGATAATAATAATGATAATAATAATAATAATAAAAATAATAATAATAATAATAATAATAATAATAATAATAATAATAATAATAATAATAATAATAATAATAATAATAATAATAATAATAATAATAATAACAATAATAATAATAATAATAGCAATGATAATGATAATGATAATAAGGATAATATCAATGATAATAATAATAATAATAATAATAATGATAATAATAATAATAATAATAATGATAATAATAATAATGCTGATGATAGTAATAATAATGACAATAATAATAATGATAATATCATTTTAATTGTTATCATTATAATGGTAATATTAATAACAATGATAATAAAAATAACAATAGTAATAACGATATTGATAATGGTGATAGTAATTATAACATACTGATAATAAATGATAAGAACAGCAACCTTGATCTTAATGTTAACAGCGACATTAGGATTGATAGGAATGAAAAGTATC
>NC_091588.1:16453339-16465839 GCF_042767895.1 Penaeus vannamei
TTTTGTTATCTCTATGAAATGAAACATGAATATCATACATCAGTATTAATGAGTATCTTTTAAAAGACGATGATGGCGATTTAAATAGCTATAACTTTGACATCAACCAACGCGTTAAATAGAGTAATGCACAGATGTCATTGACACTAATGACTAAATATATCTCATTCACCCACTTTATGTATGAATACACAATTATTATTATTAGTATTGTTATCAGTTATATTTTTTTTATTCAAATGTTAATATAGGATTTCTGCTTCTATAATATTTCACTGCTAACTTTTAGTATCGCAATAACGCTAACGAAAGAGATGATGAAGAAAATAACGTCCAGCAAGCCAGGTGGGGGAGTAGGTTCACCAGCTGGTCGCAGATTTAAATGAGGAAGCACCAGCTGGAGGCAGATGGAGTAGTGTTTTAGCCATCTGGTAGAAGTGGTAATGGAGGGCAGGGGCGAGTATGTGATGTTTTTTTTCTGTTGCTTCCATCTATGGGAAAGGACAGCTGGAAGCAGCGGGCATTTGAGGATGGGGTTCAGAGAGTGATAAGTGGTGATATATTGTGCATGTGTGTGTGTGACCGTGCGTGTGTGTGTGTGTGTATGTGTATGTGTGTGTGTGTGTGTGTGTGTGTGTGTGTGTGTGTGTGTGTGTGTGTGTGTGTGCGTGTGCGTGTGCGTGTGCGTGTGCGTGTGCGTGTGCGTGTGCGTGTGCGTGTGCGTGTGCGTGTGCGTGTGCGTGTGCGTGTGCGTGGGCGTGTGCGTGTGCGTGTGCGTGTACGTGTGTGTATGTGTGTTTGTGTGTGTGCGTGTGTGTATATAATGCGTTTAATTTTCGTGTGCGGGCATGTATTAATGCATGCATACGTATACTTACAGTTCTTTACATCTATAAGCAGATGTTTTCTTGTATCTGCACAGGTTGTGTGTGTTTGTGCCCGTGTCGCATCTGGCGCTGAAGGCGGTCTCTCTCGATCACTCGCACCTGTTCCTCTCATAACTTTCACGTGATTCCACACTCAACAATTCCCGAAGAATGAACTGCAGGTTTTAAAAGAGCAGTTGAATGATGATAACGATGATGATGACGAAATCCAAAATGAAAGAAAGGATAATAACAATGATGATGGCATTATTGGCAAAAATAATGATAGTCATAATGATAATGATGATAATAATAACAGTTATGATAATGATGATGAAATTATAATAAAAGTAATATTAATGATAAATATAATGATAATACGGCCATTGCTAATAATGATGCTAATAATACTAACAATAACAATGATGACAAAATAACACAACCAACAACGACAATAATTATAACTAATAATGATAATGATAATACGACATAGATAATAATGATGTTAATAATGATAATAACATGATAATGGATGATAAAAATAATGAAAATAACAGAAATACTATTGATAATGATAATGGTAGTAACAATATTAGTCATCATGATAATAATGATAATGATAATAATGATAATCATAATGATGATAACATTAATAATAGTGATAGTAATGACAAGTACAGTAACAACAACAGCAATCATAATAATAATAACTAATAAATCTGATGACAGTAAGAATAATGATGATAATGATAATAATGAGGATGATAATAATAATTATAATAACAATAATAGCAATAATGGTAATAATAATAATGATGATAATAATAATAATTATTATGATAATAGTAAAATGATGTTGACGATTCTGATGATAATGATGATAATAAAGACAGTAAGAATGACGATTAGAAAAATAAAAATAATAATAAAAATAAAATGATAAAAATGTTATAATAAAAATATAGTAAAACAAATTATTATAACAACAGTGATAAATACAATAATGATGATAATTATGATGATAATAATAATGATGGTGATGATGATGACAATAATAATGATAAAGATAACCATAATGATGATGATGATAATATTGACAATAATCATAATAAAACAACAAAATATAATGGTGATATTTATTATTACAGTAACGATTAGAATTATATAAACAATAATGGAAATGAAAATAACAACAACAATAATGCTAATGATAATGATGATGATAATGATTATAATATCAATAATAATATTGATAATAATAATGATAATAACAATAATAATAACAAGAAAAATATGATTATAATGATATAATGGTGATGGTGATGATGATAATGATAATGATAATGATGATACTGATGAAGGTGATAAGAATGAGGATAATGATGGTAATGATGATGGTAATGATAATAATGGTGATAATAGTGATGATGATAATGATAATACCAAAAGTAATTATGATAAAATAAATACTAAACAATAAAGAATAATGACAATGATGACAAGAAGAGTAAGACAAAAATGCAGAAAACGGACCTTCTCTCAGATGTTTATGCAAATAATAAACAAATAAAAGAAGAAAGTGAAATAAAATAAGAAAAATAAGAAAAATAAAACTATATGATGAATGAGAGGCAAAGGAAAGGAAGAACGCGAAGTCAACACATCAAACATCAGCTTATTAACATTATCAGTATCATCTTTATTACTATAATTGATACTATTAACGTTATCATCATTACTATTATTATCATTGTTATCATTATTATGGCTATTATTATCATTATCATCATCATTACCTTTATTGTCATTGTTATCATTATTATAGTTATTATTATTACCATTATCATTATTACCATTATTAATATCATTATTATAACACTCATTCATTTCATCAGTACCATTATCATCATAATTATCATTATCTTTATGATTATTGTTATCATTATCATTATTGTTATTGCAATTATCACTGTTTTCAGTGTTATTCATTTATTATTATTGTTGTTGCTCACATTACTATTACTATTATCAGTGTTATTATGATTATCATTAAAACTATTATTATTGAATTTTGTTAATTAAGTGTCATGGACAGCTCCACAGGTGCTTAGTCATCAAGTCAGTGACTGGTACTACCTTTATCATCAGTTTACCCTTTTCCTTGATTTTCGGGATTAAAGATTAAAGATTTAGTTTTATTCCATTTGTTACAATGGATATTCTTTGCTGTGACTTACTGTCTGTTTTATTTTGCCCAAATCTCCCCCTGTGTGCAAGGAATGGCCGGGGATACCACTCACTGGCCGGGCGTGGGATTGAACGCAAGTCCGCAAGATTGCTAAACCAGCACCTTACCGCTGCGCCAGAACAGCACACATGATTTATCTTTTATCCTTTATTGCTGGCAATGCTCATAAAATTATAATAGTCATGGCTATGATGCTAATGACAACATCGATAACTTTAGTTTTAAAAGAATGTTATTTCCCCAAAACTCAATGAAAGAGGAAATAAAGCGACGTCATGAGCTCAACTAATTGACTCGTTGGTGGCCGGGTACTTATGGAGCCTATTGTCTGTAAACACATTTCACAAATTTGGTTAAAGCGTGAGAAATGTGTGTTTTTATTTATCTACTTATGGAAATTGCATATAACACCCACCCACTCTCACTGACACTAGTCTTACGTCCCGGCGCGCCTGGACTTACCTTTATACCTTTGACGAGAACCCAGTAGACATAATTGGACTGAGGACGGGACAAGGCAGGTCAACTCAGGCCAGGGAGTGTCTCCTGAGAAGGTCCTTTGAAAGGCGGAGTCTCTGTTGGGGCTTCAACATTGTGCATACGCGAGGAGGTTTGGTGTATTGAAGTGGCACGTGTGGATAGCGTGGATAATGACCTTGATGGTGAATGCGGTGAGGGTGGTGCAGGGGAGGGGGCATGGCAGTACAGTAAAATTATCCTATATACTGGTCACCATAAAATGAAAACAGTATTGCGAATTTGGGACAACTGTTAGTGGCAGAATACCAATCCTGGAGCTATTGTTGCGTGAGAAAGAGCGCTCGAGGTCAAGACGTCACTCATTATAACATATTACAGCCGTAATATGTGAGCGGTCCAGTCGGAATTCTTATGAAGAGTTGAAACGACACATAATCAAATGACCGTCGCTATTTTTTTTTTCAAAAAAGAAAGAAAACAAACAAACAACAAACATGCCCGAAGAGATACCTTGCCATTTCCTCTTACATAGGATTATACTGCATATGTGCCTATTTACCTATACTATTACTTAAAAAAGAATCGAAATTCTGACAACGGTCTCGCCTTTACATCAATTATTTAGCAAATTCATTTTTCCGCGATTCATAGACCAGTCTAGAAAAGAAATGGTTCTGTCGCAGCACAAGTTTTTACCGAAAATGGAAAGAATGAATTTTTTTTTACAAGTTTACGTTTTCAGATTACTCCTATGTATGTGCCGACTTGCAGGATTTTGCACACATCATTTTATAATTCAGGGTTATGACGAACTCCCTTGAATAAGACCAACACGCAACAATTACCCACTCCTACTGGCTGCCGCTGCTTCCGCGCCCAAGACACCTCTCACACCTAATCACCTGTTCCTACACCAAACTCCCGTTTCCTTCGCGCCAGTACCGGTCGATTCAAGAAACCTTACTGCTGTGGGTCGTTAGAGGCGACTAGTCCTTGTAAATTCTGACCTTCAGCGGGAGCCCTTCCTCTACTTACCCTTCCCTCGCACAAGCCACAGGCGCCATGTTCCTCACCGCTGCTCGGCCGCTTGCCCCTTCTATCACTTCTTTTCTGCGTCTTCTCTAGTCATTTTTGTTTCTTGCTCTCCCTTCTTTCCTTTTCAACGCCAGGCGCACATTTGACGAGAAACGGAAGCAAGCTATGGATTGGTTCGGTTTGCCTCGTCTTGCCGAATCCGTCCCATGCCCTCTATCATGTAAACCAGTGGTTCTCAGCCTTTTTTACATCCGCACCCCTAAAGAAAGTTTTACTGTGTCCTCGTACTCCCTTTAAATGTATAGCTTATTTAAGGATAAAGGAGGTGAATTTACACTAAATAATTGATCAACAATTTTTTTTTTCATTTTTTACGTTAACAAAAATCAAACACATGAACAAGTAAACATGTCCCAGATTATTTGATTAAACCCTACAAAAATAATCACTTGAAATGTCTACATATAAAAATCAAAGAAATAACTTTCAAACGTTTATACAAACGAATTCTCAATTCAATGGCTATTTTCTTTCTGTTTCTTGATGATGAGTAATCAATAGATTAATGGATTGTCTTCAAGATGGACAATTTTCGCACCCCATGGAATGCTATACCCCCCCCCTCCCCCCTGGAGTTCGAGGACCCACGGTTAGGGAACCCTGATGTGAACAGACTACTGAAACATGTGACGACTCGTTCCCCTTCGCAGTGGGCGACAGGGGAACCCGTGGAAGAAAACAGGCTGGCCGCTGTTGGCAATGACAGTGATGATGGAAATCTTTCTTTACCAACGTTCTGCATTAAGTGAAGAAGATAAACGAAATGATAAAAAAATAATAATAATTTACATAACCATATAGCACAAATGGTTATGAATAACTTGATGAATACTTTTTCATACATTTTAAAATAACATTTTAAAAGAAGAATATATACTATTTTGAAAAAAAAAGTTTCCCAAACTTCGAGCTGAGAATAAAAATAACAAATTCCAATAAAAATGCTCTTCGAACATCCCTTGGATGTCCATAATGCCACTTTAAGTAGCTGATGTTTATCTTCTACGGAATAATAAAGCTAGTAATATACTCAAGTTAATACTCCTGGACGGCACATACATGACAATAGTTTGGTTGTTTATAATATCATCTCTTGGCAATGAAATGAGTAATTTAACTAGCTATTTTAATCGAAATCACTCAATTCTGTCAGCGTTGTTGGGGTCATAAAACTGTAGCAAACTTCATCTGACGAAGTCCCGTCAAAAACAGAAATTAACAGGGTGTTTATTTATTTATTTATTTTTTGTTATATCCTACCGTCAAAAAGCGCCGTTCGTACTCTGCCATGTGGTGTGGGAGACGAGAAGGGGTGGTCACTGGAGCCGCATTATGTTATTCTTGTTATTTTCTTCATTATTCTGACATTTATCATCTCATAAACTTTTTTCTTCAAAAGTACCCGAAAATACTCTAACACAAATGTAGCCAAACTCGTTTTCCCACGGCTTATTATTGCTGCTGTTATTATTTCTGTTACTTTTATCAATGCTATAATTATTATCATTATCACTACTACTACTACTATCATTATCTTTGCCGTTGAGATTTTTATTATCATTATTATCATTATCATTATTTTTGCCATCGTTATAATTATTATTGTTATTATTATTGCTTTTATTACTATCACTGTTTTTAATGTTACTAACATCATCATCAATCATCACCATCATTTTCATCATCACTAATATGTCAGTATCATTTTCATTGTTATTAGCATTTGTTATTTAACATTCATTATCATTGTTATTGTCATTATCATTGACATCATTATTATAAATGTTATCATTGTCATTATTATTATTATCAGCAGGGAAAAGTACCCGAAAAATACAAATGCAGCCAAACTTTTTTGTTTGTTTTCCCACGGCTGAAAATAATAATTTCCCCAGTGATGGATTATTCGCCATGAAGTTGCTAAATGTTGGCAGAGCCTCAACATTAAGAAAGAGACTGATGCGCGTTGAAAAATGGTCGCTTTGCACGTGTGTTTAGGGTTGCGTTTGCCTTCTCAGACGGACATGTCCTCGGTGATGGACTCCTGCCCCGCCCCCTCGCGGTCTGTCCCTCAAAAACATACTACATATTCTAAAGAATTTTTAGATGTCTAAAGATTATTATTCACTGTATATAATACACAATAAGGCAATTTTCACCCATATACACCTCAACTTTAATGATGGCGTGAGTGATGCCGCGTCTAAACCTTATGGTCGTGATGTTGAGGAGAAATGATAGTCGTAGGTATGGTAGTAAAGGAGTGATAACAACAGTAGCGGAGATAATTGCGATGGAAATGATGATGCTGGTAAGACTGATACCTCATCTGATTACAGAAAAAGTGATGCCTGTAATGACAGTGACGTCAAGATAGTGACAGTAATGATGAGAGTGAGGGTAATGCACCTAGGCAATACAAGCAACCGAACTGGATATGATGGTGAAGATAACAATAGTGACGGTGATGATGAAAGTGATTCCACTGAGGCACTGACGTAGCATAAAATGACATCTAGAATGGTCTTTGAAAGTAATAGTAATAGTATTATCAACTGAAAAATATGACCATGTTAAAATGGTGATAATAGTGATAGCGAAGAGAAGAAGTCTCAAGTAGATGTTATTTGTTCTCCTACTTAAAACAATAAGAGCTTGTGTAATAATAATGATGATAGTTATATGAAAAACAACAATTATACAACAATTACGGTTACATTGGGCGTCTTCTGTACGTTCCATAAAAGTTAATCCAGCATTAAAGTTTAATCCAGCTCTCTAGTGTGCATGCGCATCGGCAGCACACAGGATCAACTTTTAATGCACCTCTAGACCAGGCTTTAATATTAAGCTCGTTTTTAAACCCTGCACATGCGCAGAAGGGACAAGTTAATCCCACCAAACATGGACTGTTACGTCACGAGTCCGTCATGAACTTCAAAGGTGCCTTCACTCGAGTTGCCATTCAGAGTTATTTTCGGCAATAGCATCGATCGTTTTAGAATTTTCATACTAAATATTTATTCTGAAAATGAAATTGTATATATTTACACAACTGATCAAATATTCTGATAAAGGAAATAAACTTATGATAAGGAATATAAAGACCAAAATAATCCCACGAGGAATCTTTGAAGTTCAGAGGCTGTGGGCAAGGAACTCGTATTTCCAGGTTAGTGAAACAAAAAATATATGGCCAAGGTCACTCAACCTGGCGTTATAAATCAAATATGAACCAGTGTTTTAAAGAAGAATCATGTGCTGAGTTTTCCTCAACTACTTTACCACAAAATTAGCAAGTATACATTCCTGTGGACCTCGTGAACAGCATCCAAAAGAAAACATGTTTACCTCGTCCAACACGATTGAACGCAGCTAAGAGCTGTCCGAGGAAACTGCGCGATGGATATTAAGTGGTTAATGTCCTTTTTGTACTTGAGTGTCAATGTAAAAAAGATAGATTATATTGCTGTTAGAGCAAATTCGTTACCCATTTTACTACTACATCATAAAAAATGGAATATTCCATAAATAATCATGTTTCCCTCATAAGTAGGCCTACTCCTGCCTCGGTATTATCATATGAAGATCAAACTGAATCTTGAGTGACTGACTATAACTTTCTATAGCAATTACTTTTTCTCTAATATATAAAAAAAATAATATCAGTTGTCAGATTTTTAAAAATAATGCAGTGTCTGAATGCAAATTACAAGGTTCATATATCCTAGTAAATTTTATACCAGACTGCAAATCTTTAGGTAATATCTTTAATATTGTCTTCTATATCATCTATGTAGGGACATGAAGGGTGAGTGTTGAATAGATATCTTTTGGATGATTTTATTGCTTATTTACTGGTATGAGTGCATGACACTCCAAACGCTACCCTACACAACATGCAACAGTCATGTGTGTGAAGAGCAACATTGCACAGAAATGTTTCAAAGTACCATAGATTTTTCAGCAATAAAAAGACAAGACATACCTCAGCTCCCACCCTTTAGATTTGTAAAACCTATTACCACACGACCAGAAATCCGAGACCAGGACCTTCACATCACTAAAAGAGAGCAGAACCATCACTACATCACAGACCAGGAACATCACAAGAATTGATAGAAATTTAAAGAAACAGTCCATTAACATAAGATTTCGAACAAATCATATTTGAAACAGATAATCACGAAGAAATGTGAACAGAAAATAGAGGTACGAAGTTTCTTACTTTAATATGATGGCATAAAGAATCGATTAATGATAAGAATAAGTTTTCAATGCCTTGTCTTCAATCATGTAGGTACGTCTGGGATGAAGAGAAGGGAAAAGTGGTCTTCAGAAGCATTTGAGAAGTTTATATTATTATTTACAGAACACTTTAAACAAATAGGGGGCAAAAGCGGTTCAGAGATGAAAACAAATGGCAGAAGATTAATTAATATTATGAAAACATTAGTAAGAGTCTCAGTTTTATGAAATACACATAAAAAATAATAGATATTTTGAAACTTAAGGGATGTCTAAAATAGGTTCTTCAATATAATTACCAAAACATGCCATTACAAAAAGAAAGAGAGAAAAAAAAATGAAATCTCCCAAAAGAGCGAATTTCACGCGAGACATTTCTCTTCTCTCCGACATGTTTACATGATAAAGGTAGTAATAGAATAATGAGAACGACAGGTTTTGCTGAACATTATTGTCGCGCTGTCTGGCAGCTGAGATTGTCGTCTTCGGTACGGACACGGTGGATTAGGATTAAACTAAATACGGTATTAAGAGTTAAGGACGCTACAGAAGACGCCTATAATATCGGTAATGGGAATAATGATAATTATGATGGAAGCAATAATAATATTAATGGTAATCGTGCTTTTGCTAAAACAAATCTCCATAACCATGAGAAAGTAATGAAGACTGTAACTACAATCAACAAGATAAAACAAACAATACTCCCCCTCCAAGAAGAAGAAAAAATAATCAAAGGAGGAGGAGGAAGAGAAGAAGTAAGAGGAAGAAAAAAGGAGAAGAAAATAAGAAAATAATCAAAGAAGGGGCAAAAGAATCATAGAAGAAAAAAGAAAGAAGAAGGACCAATAGAAGAAAGAAGAAGAAAAAGAAAGAAGGAGCAATAGAATCAAAGAAGGAGAAGAAGAAAGCATACGCACAGTCATGCCTGAGGGAGTATGTGTGAAAGGTGTTCTCGTCTCCCGTGAAATATGTGAAAGTGTAGTAAGAGCTCAGTTTATTTCCACCAGGTACGGGGAAATTCTTGTTATTTATTGTGTGTGTGTGTGTGTGTGTGTGTGTGTGTGTGTGTGTGTGTGTGTGTGTGTGTGTGTGTGTGTGTGTGCGTGTGTGTGTGTGTGTGTGTGTGTGTGTGTGTGTGTGTGTGTGTGTGTGTGTGTGTGTGTGTGTGTGTGTGTGTGTGTGTGTGTGTGTGTGTGTGTGGACGTGTCTTTGGGTTGTGGGAGGAGGTGGGTGTATAGTATATGTTTGTGTTGGCTTTCTATTTGAATAACCTTCTGTTGTGCTGTGTGGTAATTATGTTTGTGTTTTGGCGTGTGCGTGTTCGTGTGTGTGCGTGTACGTATCTCTTTAGGTAAGTGCAGTTAAAATATCTGAACGATAATGAATGATTTAATAATTATACGACGTAAAATAACTCGTTATCAATTCTCATGTATATATCTATATCTGTCATTAAATTTCTGTTAACCAGCAAATCTATTCTGGATATTTTAGTCTCAGTTTAAATTCATTACATCCAGCTATCTGTCTTTAGAAAGTTTATAAAATCAACATTAACGTCTCCCTCATTAACACCATACTCTTGCACGGACCTTTGAGTCTAATTTTATAGTTTCTCATGTTAACGAGTACGTTGTTAAGGTTTTAACGTGTGCATGATATTGAATTATGGCCACAGAGTTCCTAAATGTTAGTCCATGAGTCTAATCCCAAAATTTTAGCCATCGGTACGATCTTTGGATAGGAACTGACCAATAATTCACATTCTGCAATCCAGCAGCTTTCTTTTGATATCAGAATGGGGTATGGAACAGTTATATTGATACAGTTATAGGATGTTTAAGTAACTGTTATATAATTCAACATATGGTGAACATAACAAAATCTGGAAATAGATGTTATAACTTTGAAGAAGTTTATCTTTCGTGAAATGCGATTAAAACCACTAGAATGTGGAATTCTATAACTATATATATTTGATGTCTATAGTTAACTAAACTTGATATCCATTATTCAAGACAGTACGGTATGTATGTTCTTCAGTATCACTCCCAGTTTGTTTTCATTTTGTCTCTTACAGGGGTGGCAGATTTTTTTGTTTATTGTCAAATTGTTTCCCAGTCAGGTTAAATTCTAGCATTTCAGTTTTTAAACTTCTTTTAGTCGTTCTCTCCAATATCTCTTCATCCCTATATGTTCTTGATTGTTGAAGATCACAGTGAAGTGGCTCAGTTGTATTTTCTTGAGCCATGTTTCTAAACTCATGTAAAAAGACTTTTCTGCGCTCAGAAGTTATGTAATATTGTTTGACTGCTCCTGACTTTAGCCTGAATCTGCTCGTGTCTCCCGGTGCCTAAGTGTCTGTTCACTGTTGCTTCGAGTGCCTGATCTACAGAAAGATGGCCGAAAGGGTCATTGTTTAAATTTAGAGAGAAAATCCACCATTTCTGAAGGCTTCATACACTTGGATGAGTGTTCTTAAAGGATGACATCTGACCATAATTCACAGAGAGGCATCTGGTATAATTTGTCCTGCCATAAGCAAAGGACCAGGGAATCAGTGCTCTGACGCCATTTACATGTAGCTCTCTGTTGCCTTCACGAGAGGAACGTAGCAAGCTAGAGATGGTGTCCTCAACCATATAAAAAACGAAAGGTAACCACAGTTTCTCGAGTTCTAGAAAACCTTGAGTCAGCAAGAAGTTGGCAATATCTTTTTGTCTGAGAATTATGTTGCTTAACTAGGCAAGGGTTTCTTGGTCTTTCATGTACTTATACTCATGTGTTTTTACTTGTAATATGAACTGTTTCTTGATCAATCTTGTCAAAGCCTCATCGACAAGATTGCGAACTCTTACTGCTCAGTTGTATGCTACCTTTAATAACTTAATGAGCAAAACATCTTTAACACCAGATGAAATGCAGATGCCATATAAGCCAGCATTTTGATTTGTTTTTCTTTGTGCAACCAGGGCACTGCAATACGCACGGAATGTCCCCATCATGATTATGACATTGACATAACAATCTTGGATACTTTTGTAAAATTCACTTAATGATGACAATAACAATAACTGGTAAATGTAGCTCATTTCGGAAAATCTTCAGAATTATTCAGGATCTGAATTGCTGTGAAGAAGACAAACCATGTCCAATTCTCCTTACCACATGAATTAACTGTGTTACCTGTTAATGTTTTTATTGTATATGAAAGTAAGAAATGCTTTGGAGGTTTCTGTCTTCCTCTCGTAGTAGCATAGAACAAGTTTTGAACGGTAATTTACTATCTTGGATGAGCTCTTAAGATCAGGTTCTCCAGTGAGTACACCAGTCAAAAATAGTGCAGGAAACACAGTGGATTCATGGGCTCTTTTGTAACTCCGGATGGGTGAAAGAGCCATGGAGATGGTACACAGTTTTCATGTATTGCTAAACCAACATAATATTTGCTTTTGATTTTAGCATTTTCGATTCATTTTCAAGATTTTTTTCCCGGTACCACACCTTGCATTGTAATATTGGCAGAAACTGCTATAAACTTTGCAGCATTATTCTTATAT
>NC_091588.1:16532697-16537697 GCF_042767895.1 Penaeus vannamei
CGAGTGCCCAGCGCGGCCCTCCCTGCCCTGGCCCCTCCCCCCCACCCCCTGTGGCCCCGGCGCCGACCGCGAGTGACCAGCGCGGCCCTCCTAACCCAACCCGCGGCCAGCGTGCCGGGGGAGTGCCCAGCCGTGCCGTGTGTGACGTCACCAGCCGCAGAGACTTCCCGGGGCTGTCGGCGAGTGGGGATGCAGAGGTAGCCGAACTACGCGACACGGTTGCGTTGTTGAAGGAGCAGGTTGACAAGATGATGCTAATCATCACAGAGCTCAAGACCGCGACCCCCTTCCCCCCCCAGGCGCCCGCCGAGGCGGCCGTCCCTCACCCTCGGGCAGGGATGACCGCAGGTCTGGCCGGGGAATCCCCCGCAAAACCATGTGGAAGAAGTGACGTCACGCCAGCTGACCATAGTGACATAAATGTGCAGGAGCTTTTAAAGGAAATCAAAGCTCTGAGACAAGAAAACAATAACTTGAGACAGGACAAGGAAAAAATGAACAGGGACTGTCATTGCCGAGATACTAGTGCTGCTATTAGTGTTAAAGAAACGAGCGAGCAGATACGATGTCATGACATCAGTGCTGATAACCAGAGTGGGCGTGTCAGCGCTGACAGCAGCGACGAACACTACCACGATCCCTGCGGCACCGAGTCAGACGAGGAGTCCAGTGACGTCACCAGCCCCCCAGGTACACCCGGCACAACAACCGAGGGGACTGTGCTAAGAAGTGGGACAAAGCTAAGACCTAATATTTGACATGGTTAAAAGTACTTTTAAGGTTAGGACAATCATCTGTAATAGAATGTACATTATTCATGAAGTTATATGTTTCTTATGTGAACCTAAATTCCGTAATATCAATGGATATAAGCGCATGAAGTACAGATTACATAATAATACACTACTCACATATGGATAGACACACAATTAAATTCATATCATGGAATATGCGTAGTATTAAACCTAGGCTGAGTGACCTAGAGTTTTATATTCGTAAATATAATATTGATGTGATTTGCGTGCAAGAACCTTTTGCTGCTGCTGCTAAAATGAAAATTGCACCTTCAATTAAGGGATATCATTCTTATGTGAATACAGCCATGACTGGATTGTTGACATATGTGAAGGTAACATTGCCACATAAATTAGTTAAAAATTCCGAGAACACTGATGTTCAATTTCATCATTTAAAAATTCAGACTGCCTCTGGGTATTTTTCACTATATAATATATATGCCAGATCGTCAAAATTTCTGGCTGTTTCTTTACCCAATTTTCACAACCAAGGCACGTTATGCATGGGCGACCTTAATGCAAGGCACCCACACTTTGGAGACAGCCAGCGTAATAGTAATGGGGAAGAATTCAAACATTTCATTAATAGTAGATCACTAACAGTATATGACACAGAAATAGAAACTCATTTGGGAGGTGGCAGGTTAGATTACGTATTTGGCAAAAATCTAGTTCATGGTAATGTCTGTACTTCACTGGTACGAGAATTAGTTAGTGACCACTTTGCAATCCGAACTGACTATACTGTTGACAGCAACTCAGCCCCTAAAACACCTAGGCTTAGAATAATCATCCCACCGGGCCTGGAGCATCACTTCAAGGCACGTGTCTTTGATTGGTACAACACATATGAAGTAACAACAGTTGAAAATTTCTCTCAGGATTTAATCAAAGTTGTCACTGACTACTATAACACATGGGTCTGTTCACGAAAACTCTCGAAGAAAAAGAGCCCCCAAGCCCCCCATGCTCCGAGGTGGATCAATGACCCAATTCTAGCCAAGGAACATCAACGAGTTCAGGAGCTTGCCAATTGCTATAAAGATAACAAGACATCAGACAATCTTATTCAGTTTCTTAAAGCCAATAAAGAATTCAGAGAACTAAAAACTGAGATTCGCAGTAAACACTGGGAACAATTTTTGCAAAGCATCAATAGTCAAACTTCCATGGCTGATGTATGGAGAAAGATTAATAGGCTGACAGGTAAAGCTCCCACAACACCGCAGTTTCACAGCCCACAAGAACAGGCTAATATGCTACTGAAGCAGTGGGCTGAAAACTCTCAGCTGAACTCACTTCCACAAGGGATAAAAGACCATCTCGACAAGTCAAAAATAGATAGGAAATTCAATATAGCAGTAGCCTGTGCTGCTATTGACCCATCCGACTTTGCCGAAATAACCGAGTGGGAACTGAGAAATGCCCTTGTGAAAGGCAAGGCAACAGCCCCTGGCGAGGATGGCATTACTTACAGTGTTCTTCGCCTCATTGCGCAGGTGCCAGGCAACCCACTCTTACACCTGTATAGACTCAGCCTATCACAAGGAATCCTCCCAAGCTCCTGGACTAAAAGTTTAATCATCCCTATACCCAAATCCAACACTGACAAATACAGACCAATTTCCTTGACCTCCTGTCTGTGCAAAGTACTTGAGAGAATAATTCTGAACAGACTCATGTACCGTATACATGCTAAGTTATCCCCTAGACTGTATGGATTTCTCCCAGGACGTAGCAGTCAGCATTGTTTTGCAGAATACTTAACAAACTCAATACCAGGCATGCAAACCGTATTTCTTGATCTTCAATCTGCCTTTGATATTGCAAACAGAGAAATGACCCTTGAGCAACTAGCTAGCTTTGGTATTCAGGGAAAACTGTTAACATGGATTCAAATGTATCTATCCAATCGATCGGCTCAGGTTTTCTTCAGGGGTGTTAAGAGTACTCATGCAAAAGTGTTTGAACTCGGCACACCTCAGGGAGGCGTACTTAGTCCCATGCTATTTAACATCCTAATGCATAGATTACTAGGCGATATACCACTTGAGGGCAGTGACTCCATTATTTGCTATGCCGATGATATTTGCATTAAATCCTCATCCGAGGAGAGAATGCAACAGATCCTTGATGTGATTTCAGCAAGGGCTACAGAGTGTGGCTTGATAATATCGACTGAAAAACCAAGGCACTTAACCCTAAAACAATCCCTCTGCCAAGGTTTCACATCAATGACGTTGAGCTAGATCTCTGTCACCAATACAAATATCTCGGGGTGGCTGTTAATGATGCAGAGTTCATACAAAACCTGAAGAAAAGGCTGTGGGAACGTCTGAAGCCACTTAGGACACTTGTCGGCAAAGACCATGGTATTAATGTCAATATTGCTAGACTCTTTTACCTGTCATACATACGGTCGGTCATAGATTATCATGCATTGCACCTAGTATTATACAAGGAATCAGAGTTGGCTAGTTTAGAAATTGTACAAAATGAGGCCATGAGGCTTATTCTCGGCGCCCCTAAGACAACGAGGATTGTGAATATGAGATCAGAACTTAATTTGCCGTCTGTCTATGAAAGAATATTATACATAAACACCACATTTAGCGTCAAAGCAATAAGAGAACCCCTCTATTGTACAGAGTTCCAAAGACAACTAAAACATAGAATAGTGGAGCTAACTTTGAATGGCAACATCGATTCAAATTCAAATCCATGGCAACAAGTAACATGTAAGCACTTGTCTCAGCTGAACATATCCATAACTAAGACCCTACATGGACGTTCTGCTCCACCGTGGAAAATGTCGGACCTAAGTGTATTTTATACACTTAGGTGTACTTAAGCAGTATGCTTTAGCAATTATCAGTGAGCACCTTGAAACTATGCCCAATGCGTATGAATGCTACACTGATGGATCCTTGCAGTCTGGGAGTAGAGCAGGATGCGCTTTTGTCGTATATAAAAACAATATTTTGCAGCACCAGGATTGTAGGCGGGTTCATGACTGGGCTAGCACTACGCAAACTGAGTTGGCAGGAATGCTCATAGCCACCGAATTTCTATTAAGTCAAGGCTCAGGAGTCATTTTCTGCGACTCACAGAGTGCTCTCCAGGCATTGAACACACTAGACAAAGGTGCAGGAAATATTGCAAATGACATAAGGATAAATGTGTATCGTGCAAAAGAACGAGGCCATGATATACGTTTTGTGTGGATACCATCGCATGTTGGAATCCCCAGGCATGATCATGCTGACCGCCTAGCAAAATCAGCATGTGACAAGCAAAGTGTTGATATAGATCTTGGAGTACCTCTTGCTAGGATTTCACACATAATCAAAACTTCCTTCAAAGAGGACTTGTCTGACTTGATTAATTCTCAACGGCCTGAAAGCTGTAGCATAAAGCACTATGACAGGTTTATGCAAGATGTTTTCATCTATGGTTTATACAAAACAAGAACAAAACAGTGTGATATTGTGACCGCAAGAATCAGGCTGGGATATAGATTGTACTGGCAGGTCAGTACAGCCTGTAATATTGAAGAAACGAAGTGTAAATTATGCAATGAAGAATATAAGCGAACACTTGTACATTATATCTCAGAGTGCCATGTAATACAGCCTTTCAGACCACCTAGCATGAGGTATGGAGAACTATGTAACTACTTCATATCATCTGATGTCTTGGAAGATATAATTATGTTATATCCTAAATTTGGAATGTAGTATCACATGACCACATATCAAATGTTACATTGCCTTTCCACGCCCAAGCCGTATGCCGGCTTGACAGATGAGTAGATAAATTACTGATCGTTCTTTTCCTTTAAATGATATATTTTAGACCGTAATAATTTTATGATATAGATTTATTCTGTAATACTATTATATAATGCTTTGACCATGTATCAAATGTACTACAGCTTGCCCACGCCTGTGCAGTTAGCCAGGGTGGTAAATAAAGGACTAAACTAAACTAATTACTAGTAAGCATTCACTTTTGCATAGGAATTGATAAACGCCAAAGAAATAAACAAAATGTTTCGGAAATACCTGATATAAAGAGGATAAAAACAATGATAAATGAAATCCCTTTGTCATCTAGCCGTACATCTAGCCATAAATCCAACTGTTAATGTTTATTCACACGCATAAACACTCACAAAAGGACACATATATGCAGCCATATATA
>NC_091588.1:16542697-16547233 GCF_042767895.1 Penaeus vannamei
ACCTGCGAAAGTCTGGAAAACATCTCCGCGGGCACGGAACCACCAGCCATGTTAACCAGCGTCGTGCAACCGGGTGTTGTGTGTCAACTGGTATTACAGAGGCACATTTACTCCTGTAACATTAAGTTTGCGAAATGAACTGTTACTATCATCATCATCACCATCACATCATCATCATACTGTTCATCACCATCATCATACTCATAATCTTCATCATACTCATCATCACCATTATCATAATCATCATCACCATACACATCATCATCATTATCATATGGATACACACACACACACACACACATATATATACATATACACACATACATACATGAATATATATACATATATGTAAACATAAAAAAATAAACACACATACACACATACACACATACACACATACACACATACACACATACACACACGCATATATATATATATATATATATATATATATATATATATATATATATATATATATATATATATATATGAATATATATACATATATACATACACATATACATACATGCATATAAACACACACACACACACACACACACACACACACACACACACACACACACACACACACACACACACACACACACTCACACTCACACACACACACACACACACACACACACACACACACACTCACACACACACACTCACACACACACATGTTTTTCAACATGCCACTTCCCTTCAAAAAAGACAGCAACAACAACAACACCGTATCGTTACCTTGCTCGAAACAATTCCACAGGCCTGCACTGTATTTCCTTTTTCATCAGCAAAAGTGTAACTAAACCTACAAGAAAAATAAAACAAACAAACAGGCAACAGAACGCCATTTTAGGCCGATTTCAGGCTGAACAATTTGTTCGTCCTTTGTTGTTTTGGTGAAAAATTCAGATGTAACAGAAAACAGGACTACAATTGAGGTCAGTGAATCATTTACAGTAGCACGGTTTTCTTTTTCTTAAAGTTAATGAACAATACATTCCGTGATAAATCAATAACGCATACAAATATTACAGATCCAAATAAAGGATGATTTAATTGTTGAAAAAGGTTGTTATTACTTTACATTGCCAACGTTCAGCTTATCGTTGATATGTAATAGATAAACTAGAAATACAGTTACTGAGAAAATAAATACACTGATAAATAATATTTCCTTAATTGTTTGGCAGCAACTAGCCTGTGTATTTACCGGAAATCAGATATAATAGAACACAGGTAAACAATAACATTGATAGATAAAAAAATTATGCATGTAGAATGAACAAAAAGGGAAACTAATTAGTAATTTCGACATGGAGCATCCTCTGCTGGTCCAATTTTTTTTTAAAAGTTCATTTCCACGCCACTTACGTTGCTACCGTGCATCGGTCTATATTTTGCATTTGGATTGATTCTAAACATCGACATCATGAGAGCAAGCAGGAGTTTTGGCTGCGTTGGTGTACGTGCGGGCGTGTATGTCTGTCGGTGTGTGTGTGTGGATGAGTATGAATGTGACTGTGTGTGTGTGTGTGTGAAAGTGTAGGTCAATTTCTCCGAAGAAACTCTGTATATAACCTTGAATTAAATATGATGCATTTATACTGTCATAAAATGAAATATAACACTGTGAATTTCTCCTTTCCAGTGTATTAAAAAAAATAAAAGTAAGCCATCAAAAAGTCTTCGGTATAAGGATAAGCGAAGGGAAAACAGGAGATTTAAAGGCAATTACTAGATTCCAACAATCTGAAAACAAAAGAAAGAGAAAAAGGAAGCAATATTGAGAACGCCATGCAAGATGCGCATGTAAATGTTGCAAAATGGAGTCGCCTTGACCTCGCTGAATAAGGCCTATTCGGAGATGGCGGCTTTCGAAATCGCTTTTCTTACTTCGATATGAAAGGTGCAAAGAATGAGGAGAGGTTCATGAAAGACCGCGCTTCAGCTTGGAACAATGCAGAAGCAGGAGGGAACGAGGGAGCAGGCAGAAGCTTGGAAGAGAGTGAAGGAACGAAGAAAAGGGAAGATGATTAAAAGAATAAAGAAACGGAGAAGAAGGTTAAAAGAAAAGAAAAAACAGGGATGAAGCATCAAAGAAAAAAAAAAGTTGCAGAAGAAAAAAACAACTTAAGGAACAAGGAAGAAGCTTAAAAGAAAAGGAAGGAACAAAAAACGAACGTAAAAAAGGGGGAAGACTAGAAACATTTAGAAAAACAAACAGAAAACATAGAACAAGGAACAGGGAATTAATACAAATAAGGAAAAAGGACCAAAAACGGCACGCGAACTTTACAGAGAACGAAACAACAAACATAGAAGGAACGAAAAGTATTTTAAACAATAACAAGAAGAAAGAACAGAAATAAAAAGAGAGAACTAATGAGTAACAGAAATCGAAATTAAAACGAGAACCAAGGATCAAGGCACAGGATTCCTGTTCACCCTTAAAGTCTTAAAATGTTTTTTTTTCTCTCTTTTTAAATTTAAAGTCTTAAAATCGGAGCTTTTTCTGTCGCAGGTCTTAAAATGTCTTAAATTTGCCCAAGGCCGTCAAAATACATATATCTCTTAAAGGCGGACATCGCGATTCACTCGCTTGAGAATCTCTACGCGGCTTAATCGGAAATCATTCGTCAACAGCATTAACTCCTGACCTTTGCTGATCGACGCGACTGTTTAATTATGGGTCGTGTAAAAAAAAAAAAAAAAAAAAAAAAAAAAAAAAAAAAAAAAAAAAAAATGGCGCCCAAACTATTCAAGGAGTCATGTAAAAATCAGTCGGGCGACTTTTTTTTTATATCTTGGCTACTGACACGGCAAACAGGCCTACACATTATGTAGTAAGTATTCAGCTCCAAGTCATAAAAAGCAATTGGTATGAGCTTTAGAAAGGTCTTAAAAAAGGTCTTAAAAAAGTCTTAAATTTCATCAGCTTACACCTGCAAGGAAACGGAATGGAAGAACAAAGCAACAAGAACCAAGTAACTGACAGGAAAAAACAACGAAACCAATGCAAAAGGCAACAAACGCAGGCAAGAAACAAACTCGGAACATATCGCGGAACGGAGGAGCAAGGAAGGAGAGAAAGTGACATGGAAACGAGTCTTGAGAAGCAGGGAACGGGAGGAGGGAGGCGAGAGAAGAGTGGCAGGCACGAGGGAAGGAACTTAATTGCACTCATCAATCTTAAATTAAAAGAAAGACGAGGCAGAGAGAGAAAGAGTGGGAGAGAGAGAGAGAGAGAGAGAGAGTGGGAGGGAGAGAGTGATATATATATATATATATATATATATATATATATATATATATATATATATATATATATATATATATATATATATATATAGACACACACACACACACACACACACACACACACACACACACACACACACACACACACACATATATATATATATATATACATATATACATATGCATAAATATATACATATATATGTATATATAAATGTATATATATATACATATGTATGTATATATATATGCATACTTATATATATATATATATATATATATATATATATATATACATATATATATATATATATATATATATATATATGTATAATATACATACATGTATATATATATATATATATATGTATATAAATATATATATATATATAGCTATATATATATAGATACATATACAGATATATATATACATATTTATATATATATATATATATATATATATATATATATGTATATATATATATACATGTATATCTATTTATATATATATATATGTATATATATATATATATATACATATATATATATATGTATATATATATATATATATATATATATATATATAGGTAGATAAATAGATAGATAGATAGATGGATAGATAGATAGACATACAAATATTTAGAGAGATTGATCAATAGATAGATATATATTTACATATACATATATATGCATATATATACATATATATATATATATATATATATATATATATACAGATATATATATATATATATATATATATATATATGTATACACACACACACAGATGCATATATATATATATATATATATATATATATATATATATATATATATATATATATATATATATATATATATATAGAGAGAGAGAGAGAGAGAGAGAGAGAGAGAGAGAGAGAGAGAAATAGATAAATGAATAGATAAACAAATAATAGATATATAGAAAAAGGAAGATAGATAGATAGACAGATAAATAAATAGATAGATAGACAGACAGAGAGAGGAGAGGGATTGTGAAACTGTTCAATATCCGTGGTTTTGCATATTCAGAAATAGATGCTTGATATCGTTGAAAACGTTTTAAATTTAGCAGCCCTGACCTTACTTCCTACGCTTTTCAGATTACTTATTGCATAATGCCTGTTCTTGCACAGGTATTAATAAAGCAGAGAGAGAGAGAGAGAGAGAGAGAGAGAGGGAGAGAGAGAGAGAGAGAGAGAGAGAGAGAGAGAGAGAGAGAGAGAGAGAGAGAGAGAGAGAGAGAGAGAG
>NC_091588.1:16602156-16624656 GCF_042767895.1 Penaeus vannamei
ATTCGTGACTGAGCGATCGGATGCTCGGCTGCCTTCGCTGTCATTCGTGACTGAGCGATCGGATGCTCGGCTGCCTTCGCTGTCATTCGTGACTGAGCGATCGGATGCTCGGCTGCCTTCGCTGTCATTCGTGACTGAGCGATCGGATGCTCGGCTGCCTTCGCTGTCATTCGTGACTGAGCGATCGGATGCTCGGCTGCCTTCGCTGTCATTCGTGACTGAGCGATCGGATGCTCGGCTGCCTTCGCTGTCATTCGTGACTGAGCGATCGGATGCTCGGCTGCCTTCGCTGTCATTCGTGATTGAGCGATCGGATGCTCGGCTGCCTTCGCTGTCATTCGTGACTGAGCGATCGGATGCTCGGCTGCCTTCGCTGTCATTCGTGACTGAGCGATCGGATGCTCGGCTGCCTTCGCTGTCATTCGTGACTGAGCGATCGGATGCTCGGCTGCCTTCGCTGTCATTCGTGACTGAGCGATCGGATGCTCGGCTGCCTTCGCTGTCATTCATGACTGAGCGATCGGATGCTCGGCTGCCTTCGCTGTCATTCGTGATTGAGCGATCGGATGCTCGGCTGCCTTCGCTGTCATTCGTGACTGAGCGATCGGATGCTCGGCTGCCTTCGCTGTCATTCGTGACTGAGCGATCGGATGCTCGGCTGCCTTCGCTGTCATTCGTGACTGAGCGATCGGATGCTCGGCTGCCTTCGCTGTCATTCGTGACTGAGCGATCGGATGCTCGGCTGCCTTCGCTGTCATTCGTGACTGAGCGATCGGATGCTCGGCTGCCTTCGCTGTCATTCGTGACTGAGCGATCGGATGCTCGGCTGCCTTCGCTGTCATTCGTGACTGAGCGATCGGATGCTCGGCTGCCTTCGCTGTCATTCGTGACTGAGCGATCGGATGCTCGGCTGCCTTCGCTGTCATTCGTGACTGAGCGATCGGATGCTCGGCTGCCTTCGCTGTCATTCGTGACTGAGCGATCGGATGCTCGGCTGCCTTCGCTGTCATTCGTGACTGAGCGATCGGATGCTCGGCTGCCTTCGCTGTCATTCGTGACTGAGCGATCGGATGCTCGGCTGCCTTCGCTGTCATTCGTGATTGAGCGATCGGATGCTCGGCTGCCTTCGCTGTCATTCGTGACTGAGCGATCGGATGCTCGGCTGCCTTCGCTGTCATTCGTGACTGAGCGATCGGATGCTCGGCTGCCTTCGCTGTCATTCGTGACTGAGCGATCGGATGCTCGGCTGCCTTCGCTGTCATTCGTGATTGAGCGATCGGATGCTCGGCTGCCTTCGCTGTCATTCGTGACTGAGCGATCGGATGCTCGGCTGCCTTCGCTGTCATTCGTGACTGAGCGATCGGATGCTCGGCTGCCTTCGCTGTCATTCGTGACTGAGCGATCGGATGCTCGGCTGCCTTCGCTGTCATTCGTGACTGAGCGATCGGATGCTCGGCTGCCTTCGCTGTCATTCGTGACTGAGCGATCGGATGCTCGGCTGCCTTCGCTGTCATTCGTGACTGAGCGATCGGATGCTCGGCTGCCTTCGCTGTCATTCGTGACTGAGCGATCGGATGCTCGGCTGCCTTCGCTGTCATTCGTGACTGAGCGATCGGATGCTCGGCTGCCTTCGCTGTCATTCGTGATTGAGCGATCGGATGCTCGGCTGCCTTCGCTGTCATTCGTGATTGAGCGATCGGATGCTCGGCTGCCTTCGCTGTCATTCGTGACTGAGCGATCGGATGCTCGGCTGCCTTCGCTGTCATTCGTGACTGAGCGATCGGATGCTCGGCTGCCTTCGCTGTCATTCGTGACTGAGCGATCGGATGCTCGGCTGCCTTCGCTGTCATTCGTGATTGAGCGATCGGATGCTCGGCTGCCTTCGCTGTCATTCGTGATTGAGCGATCGGATGCTCGGCTGCCTTCGCTGTCATTCGTGACTGAGCGATCGGATGCTCGGCTGCCTTCGCTGTCATTCGTGACTGAGCGATCGGATGCTCGGCTGCCTTCGCTGTCATTCGTGACTGAGCGATCGGATGTTCGGCTGCCTTCGCTGTCATTCGTGACTGAGCGATCGGATGTTCGGCTGCCTTCGCTGTCATTCGTGATTGAGCGATCGGATGTTCGGCTGCCTTCGCTGTCATTCGTGACTGAGCGATCGGATGCTCGGCTGCCTTCGCTGTCATTCGTGACTGAGCGATCGGATGCTCGGCTGCCTTCGCTGTCATTCGTGACTGAGCGATCGGATGCTCGGCTGCCTTCGCTGTCATTCGTGACTGAGCGATCGGATGCTCGGCTGCCTTCGCTGTCATTCGTGACTGAGCGATCGGATGCTCGGCTGCCTTCGCTGTCATTCGTGACTGAGCGATCGGATGCTCGGCTGCCTTCGCTGTCATTCGTGACTGAGCGATCGGATGCTCGGCTGCCTTCGCTGTCATTCGTGACTGAGCGATCGGATGCTCGGCTGCCTTCGCTGTCATTCGTGACTGAGCGATCGGATGCTCGGCTGCCTTCGCTGTCATTCGTGATTGAGCGATCGGATGCTCGGCTGCCTTCGCTGTCATTCGTGACTGAGCGATCGGATGCTCGGCTGCCTTCGCTGTCATTCGTGATTGAGCGATCGGATGCTCGGCTGCCTTCGCTGTCATTCGTGACTGAGCGATCGGATGCTCGGCTGCCTTCGCTGTCATTCGTGATTGAGCGATCGGATGCTCGGCTGCCTTCGCTGTCATTCGTGACTGAGCGATCGGATGCTCGGCTGCCTTCGCTGTCATTCGTGATTGAGCGATCGGATGCTCGGCTGCCTTCGCTGTCATTCGTGACTGAGCGATCGGATGCTCGGCTGCCTTCGCTGTCATTCGTGACTGAGCGATCGGATGCTCGGCTGCCTTCGCTGTCATTCGTGATTGAGCGATCGGATGTTCGGCTGCCTTCGCTGTCATTCGTGATTGAGCGATCGGATGCTCGGCTGCCTTCGCTGTCATTCGTGACTGAGCGATCGGATGCTCGGCTGCCTTCGCTGTCATTCGTGACTGAGCGATCGGATGCTCGGCTGCCTTCGCTGTCATTCGTGACTGAGCGATCGGATGCTCGGCTGCCTTCGCTGTCATTCGTGACTGAGCGATCGGATGCTCGGCTGCCTTCGCTGTCATTCGTGACTGAGCGATCGGATGCTCGGCTGCCTTCGCTGTCATTCGTGACTGAGCGATCGGATGCTCGGCTGCCTTCGCTGTCATTCGTGACTGAGCGATCGGATGCTCGGCTGCCTTCGCTGTCATTCGTGACTGAGCGATCGGATGCTCGGCTGCCTTCGCTGTCATTCGTGACTGAGCGATCGGATGTTCGGCTGCCTTCGCTGTCATTCGTGACTGAGCGATCGGATGCTCGGCTGCCTTCGCTGTCATTCGTGACTGAGCGATCGGATGCTCGGCTGCCTTCGCTGTCATTCGTGACTGAGCGATCGGATGCTCGGCTGCCTTCGCTGTCATTCGTGACTGAGCGATCGGATGCTCGGCTGCCTTCGCTGTCATTCGTGACTGAGCGATCGGATGCTCGGCTGCCTTCGCTGTCATTCGTGACTGAGCGATCGGATGCTCGGCTGCCTTCGCTGTCATTCGTGACTGAGCGATCGGATGCTCGGCTGCCTTCGCTGTCATTCGTGACTGAGCGATCGGATGCTCGGCTGCCTTCGCTGTCATTCGTGACTGAGCGATCGGATGTTCGGCTGCCTTCGCTGTCATTCGTGACTGAGCGATCGGATGCTCGGCTGCCTTCGCTGTCATTCGTGAATGAGCGATCGGATGCTCGGCTGCCTTCGCTGTCATTCGTGACTGAGCGATCGGATGCTCGGCTGCCTTCGCTGTCATTCGTGACTGAGCGATCGGATGCTCGGCTGCCTTCGCTGTCATTCGTGAATGAGCGATCGGATGCTCGGCTGCCTTCGCTGTCATTCGTGACTGAGCGATCGGATGCTCGGCTGCCTTCGCTGTCATTCGTGACTGAGCGATCGGATGCTCGGCTGCCTTCGCTGTCATTCGTGAATGAGCGATCGGATGCTCGGCTGCCTTCGCTGTCATTCGTGACTGAGCGATCGGATGCTCGGCTGCCTTCGCTGTCATTCGTGACTGAGCGATCGGATGTTCGGCTGCCTTCGCTGTCATTCGTGACTGAGCGATCGGATGTTCGGCTGCCTTCGCTGTCATTCGTGACTGAGCGATCGGATGCTCGGCTGCCTTCGCTGTCATTCGTGACTGAGCGATCGGATGCTCGGCTGCCTTCGCTGTCATTCGTGAGCGATCGGATTCGCTGATCGTGAATGCGATCGGATGTTCGCTGTGCCTTCGTGACTGAGCGATCGGATGTTCGGCTGCCTTCGCTGTCATTCGTGACTGAGCGATCGGATGCTCGGCTGCCTTCGCTGTCATTCGTGACTGAGCGATCGGATGCTCGGCTGCCTTCGCTGTCATTCGTGATTGAGCGATCGGATGCTCGGCTGCCTTCGCTGTCATTCGTGACTGAGCGATCGGATGCTCGGCTGCCTTCGCTGTCATTCGTGACTGAGCGATCGGATGCTCGGCTGCCTTCGCTGTCATTCGTGACTGAGCGATCGGATGCTCGGCTGCCTTCGCTGTCATTCGTGACTGAGCGATCGGATGCTCGGCTGCCTTCGCTGTCATTCGTGACTGAGCGATCGGATGCTCGGCTGCCTTCGCTGTCATTCGTGACTGAGCGATCGGATGCTCGGCTGCCTTCGCTGTCATTCGTGATTGAGCGATCGGATGCTCGGCTGCCTTCGCTGTCATTCGTGATTGAGCGATCGGATGCTCGGCTGCCTTCGCTGTCATTCGTGACTGAGCGATCGGATGCTCGGCTGCCTTCGCTGTCATTCGTGACTGAGCGATCGGATGCTCGGCTGCCTTCGCTGTCATTCGTGACTGAGCGATCGGATGCTCGGCTGCCTTCGCTGTCATTCGTGACTGAGCGATCGGATGCTCGGCTGCCTTCGCTGTCATTCGTGACTGAGCGATCGGATGCTCGGCTGCCTTCGCTGTCATTCGTGACTGAGCGATCGGATGCTCGGCTGCCTTCGCTGTCATTCGTGACTGAGCGATCGGATGCTCGGCTGCCTTCGCTGTCATTCGTGACTGAGCGATCGGATGCTCGGCTGCCTTCGCTGTCATTCGTGACTGAGCGATCGGATGCTCGGCTGCCTTCGCTGTCATTCGTGACTGAGCGATCGGATGCTCGGCTGCCTTCGCTGTCATTCGTGACTGAGCGATCGGATGCTCGGCTGCCTTCGCTGTCATTCGTGACTGAGCGATCGGATGCTCGGCTGCCTTCGCTGTCATTCGTGACTGAGCGATCGGATGCTCGGCTGCCTTCGCTGTCATTCGTGACTGAGCGATCGGATGCTCGGCTGCCTTCGCTGTCATTCGTGATTGAGCGATCGGATGCTCGGCTGCCTTCGCTGTCATTCGTGACTGAGCGATCGGATGCTCGGCTGCCTTCGCTGTCATTCGTGACTGAGCGATCGGATGCTCGGCTGCCTTCGCTGTCATTCGTGACTGAGCGATCGGATGCTCGGCTGCCTTCGCTGTCATTCGTGACTGAGCGATCGGATGCTCGGCTGCCTTCGCTGTCATTCGTGACTGAGCGATCGGATGCTCGGCTGCCTTCGCTGTCATTCGTGACTGAGCGATCGGATGCTCGGCTGCCTTCGCTGTCATTCGTGACTGAGCGATCGGATGTTCGGCTGCCTTCGCTGTCATTCGTGATTGAGCGATCGGATGCTCGGCTGCCTTCGCTGTCATTCGTGATTGAGCGATCGGATGCTCGGCTGCCTTCGCTGTCATTCGTGTATTAGCGATCGGATGCTCGGCTGCCTTCGCTGTCATTCGTGACTGAGCGATCGGATGCTCGGCTGCCTTCGCTGTCATTCGTGACTGAGCGATCGGATGCTCGGCTGCCTTCGCTGTCATTCGTGACTGAGCGATCGGATGCTCGGCTGCCTTCGCTGTCATTCGTGACTGAGCGATCGGATGCTCGGCTGCCTTCGCTGTCATTCGTGACTGAGCGATCGGATGCTCGGCTGCCTTCGCTGTCATTCGTGATTGATCGATCGGGTGTTCGGCTGCCTTCGTGAATGAGCGATCGGATGCTCGGCTGCCTTCGCTGTCATTCGTGATTGAGCGATCGGATGCTCGGCTGCCTTCGCTGTCATTCGTGACTGAGCGATCGGATGCTCGGCTGCCTTCGCTGTCATTCGTGACTGAGCGATCGGATGCTCGGCTGCCTTCGCTGTCATTCGTGATTGAGCGATCGGATGCTCGGCTGCCTTCGCTGTCATTCGTGACTGAGCGATCGGATGCTCGGCTGCCTTCGCTGTCATTCGTGATTGAGCGATCGGATGCTCGGCTGCCTTCGCTGTCATTCGTGACTGAGCGATCGGATGCTCGGCTGCCTTCGCTGTCATTCGTGATTGAGCGATCGGATGCTCGGCTGCCTTCGCTGTCATTCGTGATTGAGCGATCGGATGCTCGGCTGCCTTCGCTGTCATTCGTGACTGAGCGATCGGATGCTCGGCTGCCTTCGCTGTCATTCGTGACTGAGCGATCGGATGCTCGGCTGCCTTCGCTGTCATTCGTGACTGAGCGATCGGATGCTCGGCTGCCTTCGCTGTCATTCGTGACTGAGCGATCGGATGCTCGGCTGCCTTCGCTGTCATTCGTGACTGAGCGATCGGATGCTCGGCTGCCTTCGCTGTCATTCGTGACTGAGCGATCGGATGCTCGGCTGCCTTCGCTGTCATTCGTGACTGAGCGATCGGATGCTCGGCTGCCTTCGCTGTCATTCGTGACTGAGCGATCGGATGCTCGGCTGCCTTCGCTGTCATTCGTGACTGAGCGATCGGATGCTCGGCTGCCTTCGCTGTCATTCGTGATTGAGCGATCGGATGCTCGGCTGCCTTCGCTGTCATTCGTGACTGAGCGATCGGATGCTCGGCTGCCTTCGCTGTCATTCGTGACTGAGCGATCGGATGCTCGGCTGCCTTCGCTGTCATTCGTGACTGAGCGATCGGATGCTCGGCTGCCTTCGCTGTCATTCGTGACTGAGCGATCGGATGCTCGGCTGCCTTCGCTGTCATTCGTGACTGAGCGATCGGATGCTCGGCTGCCTTCGCTGTCATTCGTGACTGAGCGATCGGATGCTCGGCTGCCTTCGCTGTCATTCGTGACTGAGCGATCGGATGCTCGGCTGCCTTCGCTGTCATTCGTGACTGAGCGATCGGATGCTCGGCTGCCTTCGCTGTCATTCGTGATTGAGCGATCGGATGCTCGGCTGCCTTCGCTGTCATTCGTGACTGAGCGATCGGATGCTCGGCTGCCTTCGCTGTCATTCGTGACTGAGCGATCGGATGCTCGGCTGCCTTCGCTGTCATTCGTGATTGAGCGATCGGATGCTCGGCTGCCTTCGCTGTCATTCGTGACTGAGCGATCGGATGCTCGGCTGCCTTCGCTGTCATTCGTGACTGAGCGATCGGATGCTCGGCTGCCTTCGCTGTCATTCGTGACTGAGCGATCGGATGCTCGGCTGCCTTCGCTGTCATTCGTGACTGAGCGATCGGATGCTCGGCTGCCTTCGCTGTCATTCGTGACTGAGCGATCGGATGCTCGGCTGCCTTCGCTGTCATTCGTGACTGAGCGATCGGATGCTCGGCTGCCTTCGCTGTCATTCGTGACTGAGCGATCGGATGCTCGGCTGCCTTCGCTGTCATTCGTGACTGAGCGATCGGATGCTCGGCTGCCTTCGCTGTCATTCGTGATTGAGCGATCGGATGCTCGGCTGCCTTCGCTGTCATTCGTGATTGAGCGATCGGATGCTCGGCTGCCTTCGCTGTCATTCGTGACTGAGCGATCGGATGCTCGGCTGCCTTCGCTGTCATTCGTGACTGAGCGATCGGATGCTCGGCTGCCTTCGCTGTCATTCGTGACTGAGCGATCGGATGCTCGGCTGCCTTCGCTGTCATTCGTGACTGAGCGATCGGATGCTCGGCTGCCTTCGCTGTCATTCGTGACTGAGCGATCGGATGCTCGGCTGCCTTCGCTGTCATTCGTGACTGAGCGATCGGATGCTCGGCTGCCTTCGCTGTCATTCGTGATTGAGCGATCGGATGCTCGGCTGCCTTCGCTGTCATTCGTGACTGAGCGATCGGATGCTCGGCTGCCTTCGCTGTCATTCGTGACTGAGCGATCGGATGCTCGGCTGCCTTCGCTGTCATTCGTGACTGAGCGATCGGATGCTCGGCTGCCTTCGCTGTCATTCGTGACTGAGCGATCGGATGCTCGGCTGCCTTCGCTGTCATTCGTGACTGAGCGATCGGATGCTCGGCTGCCTTCGCTGTCATTCGTGACTGAGCGATCGGATGCTCGGCTGCCTTCGCTGTCATTCGTGACTGAGCGATCGGATGCTCGGCTGCCTTCGCTGTCATTCGTGACTGAGCGATCGGATGCTCGGCTGCCTTCGCTGTCATTCGTGACTGAGCGATCGGATGCTCGGCTGCCTTCGCTGTCATTCGTGACTGAGCGATCGGATGCTCGGCTGCCTTCGCTGTCATTCGTGACTGAGCGATCGGATGCTCGGCTGCCTTCGCTGTCATTCGTGACTGAGCGATCGGATGCTCGGCTGCCTTCGCTGTCATTCGTGACTGAGCGATCGGATGCTCGGCTGCCTTCGCTGTCATTCGTGATTGAGCGATCGGATGCTCGGCTGCCTTCGCTGTCATTCGTGATTGAGCGATCGGATGCTCGGCTGCCTTCGCTGTCATTCGTGACTGAGCGATCGGATGCTCGGCTGCCTTCGCTGTCATTCGTGACTGAGCGATCGGATGCTCGGCTGCCTTCGCTGTCATTCGTGACTGAGCGATCGGATGCTCGGCTGCCTTCGCTGTCATTCGTGACTGAGCGATCGGATGCTCGGCTGCCTTCGCTGTCATTCGTGACTGAGCGATCGGATGCTCGGCTGCCTTCGCTGTCATTCGTGATTGAGCGATCGGATGCTCGGCTGCCTTCGCTGTCATTCGTGACTGAGCGATCGGATGCTCGGCTGCCTTCGCTGTCATTCGTGACTGAGCGATCGGATGCTCGGCTGCCTTCGCTGTCATTCGTGATTGAGCGATCGGATGCTCGGCTGCCTTCGCTGTCATTCGTGACTGAGCGATCGGATGCTCGGCTGCCTTCGCTGTCATTCGTGACTGAGCGATCGGATGCTCGGCTGCCTTCGCTGTCATTCGTGACTGAGCGATCGGATGCTCGGCTGCCTTCGCTGTCATTCGTGACTGAGCGATCGGATGCTCGGCTGCCTTCGCTGTCATTCGTGACTGAGCGATCGGATGCTCGGCTGCCTTCGCTGTCATTCGTGACTGAGCGATCGGATGCTCGGCTGCCTTCGCTGTCATTCGTGACTGAGCGATCGGATGCTCGGCTGCCTTCGCTGTCATTCGTGACTGAGCGATCGGATGCTCGGCTGCCTTCGCTGTCATTCGTGACTGAGCGATCGGATGCTCGGCTGCCTTCGCTGTCATTCGTGACTGAGCGATCGGATGCTCGGCTGCCTTCGCTGTCATTCGTGACTGAGCGATCGGATGCTCGGCTGCCTTCGCTGTCATTCGTGACTGAGCGATCGGATGCTCGGCTGCCTTCGCTGTCATTCGTGACTGAGCGATCGGATGCTCGGCTGCCTTCGCTGTCATTCGTGACTGAGCGATCGGATGCTCGGCTGCCTTCGCTGTCATTCGTGACTGAGCGATCGGATGCTCGGCTGCCTTCGCTGTCATTCGTGACTGAGCGATCGGATGCTCGGCTGCCTTCGCTGTCATTCGTGACTGAGCGATCGGATGCTCGGCTGCCTTCGCTGTCATTCGTGACTGAGCGATCGGATGCTCGGCTGCCTTCGCTGTCATTCGTGACTGAGCGATCGGATGCTCGGCTGCCTTCGCTGTCATTCGTGATTGAGCGATCGGATGCTCGGCTGCCTTCGCTGTCATTCGTGACTGAGCGATCGGATGCTCGGCTGCCTTCGCTGTCATTCGTGACTGAGCGATCGGATGCTCGGCTGCCTTCGCTGTCATTCGTGACTGAGCTATCGGATGCTCGGCTGCCTTCGCTGTCATTCGAGGATGCTCGGCTGCCTTCGCTGTCATTCGTGACTGAGCGATCGGATGCTCGGCTGCCTTCGCTGTCATTCGTGACTGAGCGATCGGATGCTCGGCTGCCTTCGCTGTCATTCGTGACTGAGCGATCGGATGCTCGGCTGCCTTCGCTGTCATTCGTGACTGAGCGATCGGATGCTCGGCTGCCTTCGCTGTCATTCGTGACTGAGCGATCGGATGCTCGGCTGCCTTCGCTGTCATTCGTGACTGAGCGATCGGATGCTCGGCTGCCTTCGCTGTCATTCGTGATTGAGCGATCGGATGCTCGGCTGCCTTCGCTGTCATTCGTGACTGAGCGATCGGATGCTCGGCTGCCTTCGCTGTCATTCGTGACTGAGCGATCGGATGCTCGGCTGCCTTCGCTGTCATTCGTGACTGAGCGATCGGATGCTCGGCTGCCTTCGCTGTCATTCGTGACTGAGCGATCGGATGCTCGGCTGCCTTCGCTGTCATTCGTGATTGAGCGATCGGATGCTCGGCTGCCTTCGCTGTCATTCGTGACTGAGCGATCGGATGCTCGGCTGCCTTCGCTGTCATTCGTGACTGAGCGATCGGATGCTCGGCTGCCTTCGCTGTCATTCGTGACTGAGCGATCGGATGCTCGGCTGCCTTCGCTGTCATTCGTGACTGAGCGATCGGATGCTCGGCTGCCTTCGCTGTCATTCGTGACTGAGCGATCGGATGCTCGGCTGCCTTCGCTGTCATTCGTGACTGAGCGATCGGATGCTCGGCTGCCTTCGCTGTCATTCGTGACTGAGCGATCGGATGCTCGGCTGCCTTCGCTGTCATTCGTGACTGAGCGATCGGATGCTCGGCTGCCTTCGCTGTCATTCGTGATTGAGCGATCGGATGCTCGGCTGCCTTCGCTGTCATTCGTGACTGAGCGATCGGATGCTCGGCTGCCTTCGCTGTCATTCGTGACTGAGCGATCGGATGCTCGGCTGCCTTCGCTGTCATTCGTGACTGAGCGATCGGATGCTCGGCTGCCTTCGCTGTCATTCGTGATTGAGCGATCGGATGCTCGGCTGCCTTCGCTGTCATTCGTGATTGAGCGATCGGATGCTCGGCTGCCTTCGCTGTCATTCGTGACTGAGCGATCGGATGCTCGGCTGCCTTCGCTGTCATTCGTGACTGAGCGATCGGATGCTCGGCTGCCTTCGCTGTCATTCGTGACTGAGCGATCGGATGCTCGGCTGCCTTCGCTGTCATTCGTGACTGAGCGATCGGATGCTCGGCTGCCTTCGCTGTCATTCGTGATTGAGCGATCGGATGCTCGGCTGCCTTCGCTGTCATTCGTGACTGAGCGATCGGATGCTCGGCTGCCTTCGCTGTCATTCGTGACTGAGCGATCGGATGCTCGGCTGCCTTCGCTGTCATTCGTGACTGAGCGATCGGATGCTCGGCTGCCTTCGCTGTCATTCGTGACTGAGCGATCGGATGCTCGGCTGCCTTCGCTGTCATTCGTGACTGAGCGATCGGATGCTCGGCTGCCTTCGCTGTCATTCGTGACTGAGCGATCGGATGCTCGGCTGCCTTCGCTGTCATTCGTGATTGAGCGATCGGATGCTCGGCTGCCTTCGCTGTCATTCGTGACTGAGCGATCGGATGCTCGGCTGCCTTCGCTGTCATTCGTGACTGAGCGATCGGATGCTCGGCTGCCTTCGCTGTCATTCGTGACTGAGCGATCGGATGCTCGGCTGCCTTCGCTGTCATTCGTGATTGAGCGATCGGATGCTCGGCTGCCTTCGCTGTCATTCGTGACTGAGCGATCGGATGCTCGGCTGCCTTCGCTGTCATTCGTGACTGAGCGATCGGATGCTCGGCTGCCTTCGCTGTCATTCGTGACTGAGCGATCGGATGCTCGGCTGCCTTCGCTGTCATTCGTGACTGAGCGGTCGGATGCTCGGCTGCCTTCGCTGTCATTCGTGACTGAGCGATCGGATGCTCCGCTGATGCTCGGCTGCCTTCGCTGTCATTCGTGATTGAGCGATCGGATGCTCGGCTGCCTTCGCTGTCACCTTCGCTGTCATTCGCTGTCATTCATGACTGAGCGATCGGATGCTCGGCTGCCTTCGCTGTCATTCGTGATTGAGCGATCGGATGCTCGGCTGCCTTCGCTGTCATTCGTGACTGAGCGATCGGATGCTCGGCTGCCTTCGCTGTCATTCGTGACTGAGCGATCGGATGCTCGGCTGCCTTCGCTGTCATTCGTGACTGAGCGATCGGATGCTCGGCTGCCTTCGCTGTCATTCGTGACTGAGCGATCGGATGCTCGGCTGCCTTCGCTGTCATTCGTGACTGAGCGATCGGATGCTCGGCTGCCTTCGCTGTCATTCGTGACTGAGCGATCGGATGCTCGGCTGCCTTCGCTGTCATTCGTGATTGAGCGATCGGATGCTCGGCTGCCTTCGCTGTCATTCGTGATTGAGCGATCGGATGCTCGGCTGCCTTCGCTGTCATTCGTGATTGAGCGATCGGATGCTCGGCTGCCTTCGCTGTCATTCGTGACTGAGCGATCGGATGCTCGGCTGCCTTCGCTGGATGCTCGGCTGCCTTCGCTGTCATTCGTGACTGAGCGATCGGATGCTCGGCTGCCTTCGCTGTCATTCGTGACTGAGCGATCGGATGCTCGGCTGCCTTCGCTGTCATTCGTGACTGAGCGATCGGATGCTCGGCTGCCTTCGCTGTCATTCGTGACTGAGCGATCGGATGCTCGGCTGCCTTCGCTGTCATTCGTGATTGAGCGATCGGATGCTCGGCTGCCTTCGCTGTCATTCGTGACTGAGCGATCGGATGCTCGGCTGCCTTCGCTGTCATTCGTGACTGAGCGATCGGATGCTCGGCTGCCTTCGCTGTCATTCGTGACTGAGCGATCGGATGCTCGGCTGCCTTCGCTGTCATTCGTGATTGAGCGATCGGATGCTCGGCTGCCTTCGCTGTCATTCGTGACTGAGCGATCGGATGCTCGGCTGCCTTCGCTGTCATTCGTGACTGAGCGATCGGATGCTCGGCTGCCTTCGCTGTCATTCGTGACTGAGCGATCGGATGCTCGGCTGCCTTCGCTGTCATTCGTGATTGAGCGATCGGATGCTCGGCTGCCTTCGCTGTCATTCGTGATTGAGCGATCGGATGCTCGGCTGCCTTCGCTGTCATTCGTGACTGAGCGATCGGATGCTCGGCTGCCTTCGCTGTCATTCGTGACTGAGCGATCGGATGCTCGGCTGCCTTCGCTGTCATTCGTGATTGAGCGATCGGATGCTCGGCTGCCTTCGCTGTCATTCGTGATTGAGCGATCGGATGCTCGGCTGCCTTCGCTGTCATTCGTGATTGAGCGATCGGATGCTCGGCTGCCTTCGCTGTCATTCGTGATTGAGCGATCGGATGCTCGGCTGCCTTCGCTGTCATTCGTGACTGAGCGATCGGATGCTCGGCTGCCTTCGCTGTCATTCGTGACTGAGCGATCGGATGCTCGGCTGCCTTCGCTGTCATTCGTGACTGAGCGATCGGATGCTCGGCTGCCTTCGCTGTCATTCGTGACTGAGCGATCGGATGCTCGGCTGCCTTCGCTGTCATTCGTGACTGAGCGATCGGATGCTCGGCTGCCTTCGCTGTCATTCGTGACTGAGCGATCGGATGCTCGGCTGCCTTCGCTGTCATTCGTGACTGAGCGATCGGATGCTCGGCTGCCTTCGCTGTCATTCGTGACTGAGCGATCGGATGCTCGGCTGCCTTCGCTGTCATTCGTGACTGAGCGATCGGATGCTCGGCTGCCTTCGCTGTCATTCGTGACTGAGCGATCGGATGCTCGGCTGCCTTCGCTGTCATTCGTGATTGAGCGATCGGATGCTCGGCTGCCTTCGCTGTCATTCGTGACTGAGCGATCGGATGCTCGGCTGCCTTCGCTGTCATTCGTGACTGAGCGATCGGATGCTCGGCTGCCTTCGCTGTCATTCGTGATTGAGCGATCGGATGCTCGGCTGCCTTCGCTGTCATTCGTGACTGAGCGATCGGATGCTCGGCTGCCTTCGCTGTCATTCGTGATTGAGCGATCGGATGCTCGGCTGCCTTCGCTGTCATTCGTGACTGAGCGATCGGATGCTCGGCTGCCTTCGCTGTCATTCGTGATTGAGCGATCGGATGCTCGGCTGCCTTCGCTGTCATTCGTGACTGAGCGATCGGATGCTCGGCTGCCTTCGCTGTCATTCGTGATTGAGCGATCGGATGCTCGGCTGCCTTCGCTGTCATTCGTGATTGAGCGATCGGATGCTCGGCTGCCTTCGCTGTCATTCGTGATTGAGCGATCGGATGCTCGGCTGCCTTCGCTGTCATTCGTGACTGAGCGATCGGATGCTCGGCTGCCTTCGCTGTCATTCGTGACTGAGCGATCGGATGCTCGGCTGCCTTCGCTGTCATTCGTGACTGAGCGATCGGATGCTCGGCTGCCTTCGCTGTCATTCGTGACTGAGCGATCGGATGCTCGGCTGCCTTCGCTGTCATTCGTGATTGAGCGATCGGATGCTCGGCTGCCTTCGCTGTCATTCGTGACTGAGCGATCGGATGCTCGGCTGCCTTCGCTGTCATTCGTGACTGAGCGATCGGATGCTCGGCTGCCTTCGCTGTCATTCGTGACTGAGCGATCGGATGCTCGGCTGCCTTCGCTGTCATTCGTGACTGAGCGATCGGATGCTCGGCTGCCTTCGCTGTCATTCGTGACTGAGCGATCGGATGCTCGGCTGCCTTCGCTGTCATTCGTGACTGAGCGATCGGATGCTCGGCTGCCTTCGCTGTCATTCGTGACTGAGCGATCGGATGCTCGGCTGCCTTCGCTGTCATTCGTGATTGAGCGATCGGATGCTCGGCTGCCTTCGCTGTCATTCGTGATTGAGCGATCGGATGCTCGGCTGCCTTCGCTGTCATTCGTGACTGAGCGATCGGATGCTCGGCTGCCTTCGCTGTCATTCGTGATTGAGCGATCGGATGCTCGGCTGCCTTCGCTGTCATTCGTGATTGAGCGATCGGATGCTCGGCTGCCTTCGCTGTCATTCGTGACTGAGCGATCGGATGCTCGGCTGCCTTCGCTGTCATTCGTGACTGAGCGATCGGATGCTCGGCTGCCTTCGCTGTCATTCGTGATTGAGCGATCGGATGCTCGGCTGCCTTCGCTGTCATTCGTGACTGAGCGATCGGATGCTCGGCTGCCTTCGCTGTCATTCGTGACTGAGCGATCGGATGCTCGGCTGCCTTCGCTGTCATTCGTGACTGAGCGATCGGATGCTCGGCTGCCTTCGCTGTCATTCGTGACTGAGCGATCGGATGCTCGGCTGCCTTCGCTGTCATTCGTGACTGAGCGATCGGATGCTCGGCTGCCTTCGCTGTCATTCGTGACTGAGCGATCGGATGCTCGGCTGCCTTCGCTGTCATTCGTGACTGAGCGATCGGATGCTCGGCTGCCTTCGCTGTCATTCGTGACTGAGCGATCGGATGCTCGGCTGCCTTCGCTGTCATTCGTGACTGAGCGATCGGATGCTCGGCTGCCTTCGCTGTCATTCGTGACTGAGCGATCGGATGCTCGGCTGCCTTCGCTGTCATTCGTGACTGAGCGATCGGATGCTCGGCTGCCTTCGCTGTCATTCGTGATTGAGCGATCGGATGCTCGGCTGCCTTCGCTGTCATTCGTGATTGAGCGATCGGATGCTCGGCTGCCTTCGCTGTCATTCGTGACTGAGCGATCGGATGCTCGGCTGCCTTCGCTGTCATTCGTGACTGAGCGATCGGATGCTCGGCTGCCTTCGCTGTCATTCGTGACTGAGCGATCGGATGCTCGGCTGCCTTCGCTGTCATTCGTGATTGAGCGATCGGATGCTCGGCTGCCTTCGCTGTCATTCGTGACTGAGCGATCGGATGCTCGGCTGCCTTCGCTGTCATTCGTGATTGAGCGATCGGATGCTCGGCTGCCTTCGCTGTCATTCGTGACTGAGCGATCGGATGCTCGGCTGCCTTCGCTGTCATTCGTGATTGAGCGATCGGATGCTCGGCTGCCTTCGCTGTCATTCGTGACTGAGCGATCGGATGCTCGGCTGCCTTCGCTGTCATTCGTGACTGAGCGATCGGATGCTCGGCTGCCTTCGCTGTCATTCGTGACTGAGCGATCGGATGCTCGGCTGCCTTCGCTGTCATTCGTGACTGAGCGATCGGATGCTCGGCTGCCTTCGCTGTCATTCGTGACTGAGCGATCGGATGCTCGGCTGCCTTCGCTGTCATTCGTGACTGAGCGATCGGATGCTCGGCTGCCTTCGCTGTCATTCGTGATTGAGCGATCGGATGCTCGGCTGCCTTCGCTGTCATTCGTGACTGAGCGATCGGATGCTCGGCTGCCTTCGCTGTCATTCGTGACTGAGCGATCGGATGCTCGGCTGCCTTCGCTGTCATTCGTGATTGAGCGATCGGATGTTCGGCTGCCTTCGCTGTCATTCGTGATTGAGCGATCGGATGTTCGGCTGCCTTCGCTGTCATTCGTGACTGAGCGATCGGATGCTCGGCTGCCTTCGCTGTCATTCGTGACTGAGCGATCGGATGCTCGGCTGCCTTCGCTGTCATTCGTGACTGAGCGATCGGATGCTCGGCTGCCTTCGCTGTCATTCGTGACTGAGCGATCGGATGCTCGGCTGCCTTCGCTGTCATTCGTGACTGAGCGATCGGATGCTCGGCTGCCTTCGCTGTCATTCGTGACTGAGCGATCGGATGCTCGGCTGCCTTCGCTGTCATTCGTGATTGAGCGATCGGATGCTCGGCTGCCTTCGCTGTCATTCGTGATTGAGCGATCGGATGTTCGGCTGCCTTCGCTGTCATTCGTGACTGAGCGATCGGATGCTCGGCTGCCTTCGCTGTCATTCGTGACTGAGCGATCGGATGCTCGGCTGCCTTCGCTGTCATTCGTGACTGAGCGATCGGATGCTCGGCTGCCTTCGCTGTCATTCGTGACTGAGCGATCGGATGCTCGGCTGCCTTCGCTGTCATTCGTGACTGAGCGATCGGATGCTCGGCTGCCTTCGCTGTCATTCGTGATTGAGCGATCGGATGCTCGGCTGCCTTCGCTGTCATTCGTGACTGAGCGATCGGATGCTCGGCTGCCTTCGCTGTCATTCGTGACTGAGCGATCGGATGCTCGGCTGCCTTCGCTGTCATTCGTGACTGAGCGATCGGATGCTCGGCTGCCTTCGCTGTCATTCGTGACTGAGCGATCGGATGCTCGGCTGCCTTCGCTGTCATTCGTGACTGAGCGATCGGATGCTCGGCTGCCTTCGCTGTCATTCGTGACTGAGCGATCGGATGCTCGGCTGCCTTCGCTGTCATTCGTGACTGAGCGATCGGATGCTCGGCTGCCTTCGCTGTCATTGCGATCGGATGCTCGGCTGCCTTCGCTGAGCGATCGGATGCTCGGCTGCCTTCGCTGTCATTCGTGATGAGCGATCGGATGCTCGGCTGCCTTCGCTGTCATTCGTGACTGAGCGATCGGATGCTCGGCTGCCTTCGCTGCTCGGCTGCTTCGCTGTCATTCGTGACTGAGCGATCGGATGCTCGGCTGCCTTCGCTGTCATTCGTGACTGAGCGATCGGATGCTCGGCTGCCTTCGCTGTCATTCGTGACTGAGCGATCGGATGCTCGGCTGCCTTCGCTGTCATTCGTGATTGAGCGATCGGATGCTCGGCTGCCTTCGCTGTCATTCGTGACTGAGCGATCGGATGCTCGGCTGCCTTCGCTGTCATTCGTGACTGAGCGATCGGATGCTCGGCTGCCTTCGCTGTCATTCGTGATTGAGCGATCGGATGCTCGGCTGCCTTCGCTGTCATTCGTGATTGAGCGATCGGATGCTCGGCTGCCTTCGCTGTCATTCGTGACTGAGCGATCGGATGCTCGGCTGCCTTCGCTGTCATTCGTGACTGAGCGATCGGATGCTCGGCTGCCTTCGCTGTCATTCGTGATTGAGCGATCGGATGCTCGGCTGCCTTCGCTGTCATTCGTGACTGAGCGATCGGATGCTCGGCTGCCTTCGCTGTCATTCGTGATTGAGCGATCGGATGCTCGGCTGCCTTCGCTGTCATTCGTGACTGAGCGATCGGATGCTCGGCTGCCTTCGCTGTCATTCGTGACTGAGCGATCGGATGCTCGGCTGCCTTCGCTGTCATTCGTGACTGAGCGATCGGATGCTCGGCTGCCTTCGCTGTCATTCGTGACTGAGCGATCGGATGCTCGGCTGCCTTCGCTGTCATTCGTGACTGAGCGATCGGATGCTCGGCTGCCTTCGCTGTCATTCGTGATTGAGCGATCGGATGCTCGGCTGCCTTCGCTGTCATTCGTGACTGAGCGATCGGATGCTCGGCTGCCTTCGCTGTCATTCGTGACTGAGCGATCGGATGCTCGGCTGCCTTCGCTGTCATTCGTGACTGAGCGATCGGATGCTCGGCTGCCTTCGCTGTCATTCGTGACTGAGCGATCGGATGCTCGGCTGCCTTCGCTGTCATTCGTGACTGAGCGATCGGATGCTCGGCTGCCTTCGCTGTCATTCGTGACTGAGCGATCGGATGCTCGGCTGCCTTCGCTGTCATTCGTGATTGAGCGATCGGATGCTCGGCTGCCTTCGCTGTCATTCGTGACTGAGCGATCGGATGCTCGGCTGCCTTCGCTGTCATTCGTGACTGAGCGATCGGATGCTCGGCTGCCTTCGCTGTCATTCGTGACTGAGCGATCGGATGCTCGGCTGCCTTCGCTGTCATTCGTGATTGAGCGATCGGATGCTCGGCTGCCTTCGCTGTCATTCGTGACTGAGCGATCGGATGCTCGGCTGCCTTCGCTGTCATTCGTGACTGAGCGATCGGATGCTCGGCTGCCTTCGCTGTCATTCGTGACTGAGCGATCGGATGCTCGGCTGCCTTCGCTGTCATTCGTGACTGAGCGATCGGATGCTCGGCTGCCTTCGCTGTCATTCGTGACTGAGCGATCGGATGCTCGGCTGCCTTCGCTGTCATTCGTGACTGAGCGATCGGATGCTCGGCTGCCTTCGCTGTCATTCGTGACTGAGCGATCGGATGCTCGGCTGCCTTCGCTGTCATTCGTGACTGAGCGATCGGATGCTCGGCTGCCTTCGCTGTCATTCGTGACTGAGCGATCGGATGCTCGGCTGCCTTCGCTGTCATTCGTGATTGAGCGATCGGATGCTCGGCTGCCTTCGCTGTCATTCGTGATTGAGCGATCGGATGCTCGGCTGCCTTCGCTGTCATTCGTGACTGAGCGATCGGATGCTCGGCTGCCTTCGCTGTCATTCGTGATTGAGCGATCGGATGCTCGGCTGCCTTCGCTGTCATTCGTGATTGAGCGATCGGATGCTCGGCTGCCTTCGCTGTCATTCGTGATTGAGCGATCGGATGCTCGGCTGCCTTCGCTGTCATTCGTGACTGAGCGATCGGATGCTCGGCTGCCTTCGCTGTCATTCGTGACTGAGCGATCGGATGCTCGGCTGCCTTCGCTGTCATTCGTGATTGAGCGATCGGATGCTCGGCTGCCTTCGCTGTCATTCGTGATTGAGCGATCGGATGCTCGGCTGCCTTCGCTGTCATTCGTGATTGAGCGATCGGATGCTCGGCTGCCTTCGCTGTCATTCGTGACTGAGCGATCGGATGCTCGGCTGCCTTCGCTGTCATTCGTGACTGAGCGATCGGATGCTCGGCTGCCTTCGCTGTCATTCGTGACTGAGCGATCGGATGCTCGGCTGCCTTCGCTGTCATTCGTGACTGAGCGATCGGATGCTCGGCTGCCTTCGCTGTCATTCGTGATTGAGCGATCGGATGCTCGGCTGCCTTCGCTGTCATTCGTGACTGAGCGATCGGATGCTCGGCTGCCTTCGCTGTCATTCGTGACTGAGCGATCGGATGCTCGGCTGCCTTCGCTGTCATTCGTGACTGAGCGATCGGATGCTCGGCTGCCTTCGCTGTCATTCGTGACTGAGCGATCGGATGCTCGGCTGCCTTCGCTGTCATTCGTGACTGAGCGATCGGATGCTCGGCTGCCTTCGCTGTCATTCGTGACTGAGCGATCGGATGCTCGGCTGCCTTCGCTGTCATTCGTGACTGAGCGATCGGATGCTCGGCTGCCTTCGCTGTCATTCGTGACTGAGCGATCGGATGCTCGGCTGCCTTCGCTGTCATTCGTGACTGAGCGATCGGATGCTCGGCTGCCTTCGCTGTCATTCGTGACTGAGCGATCGGATGCTCGGCTGCCTTCGCTGTCATTCGTGATTGAGCGATCGGATGCTCGGCTGCCTTCGCTGTCATTCGTGATTGAGCGATCGGATGCTCGGCTGCCTTCGCTGTCATTCGTGACTGAGCGATCGGATGCTCGGCTGCCTTCGCTGTCATTCGTGACTGAGCGATCGGATGCTCGGCTGCCTTCGCTGTCATTCGTGACTGAGCGATCGGATGCTCGGCTGCCTTCGCTGTCATTCGTGACTGAGCGATCGGATGCTCGGCTGCCTTCGCTGTCATTCGTGACTGAGCGATCGGATGCTCGGCTGCCTTCGCTGTCATTCGTGACTGAGCGATCGGATGCTCGGCTGCCTTCGCTGTCATTCGTGATTGAGCGATCGGATGCTCGGCTGCCTTCGCTGTCATTCGTGACTGAGCGATCGGATGCTCGGCTGCCTTCGCTGTCATTCGTGACTGAGCGATCGGATGCTCGGCTGCCTTCGCTGTCATTCGTGATTGAGCGATCGGATGCTCGGCTGCCTTCGCTGTCATTCGTGACTGAGCGATCGGATGCTCGGCTGCCTTCGCTGTCATTCGTGACTGAGCGATCGGATGCTCGGCTGCCTTCGCTGTCATTCGTGACTGAGCGATCGGATGCTCGGCTGCCTTCGCTGTCATTCGTGATTGAGCGATCGGATGCTCGGCTGCCTTCGCTGTCATTCGTGACTGAGCGATCGGATGCTCGGCTGCCTTCGCTGTCATTCGTGACTGAGCGATCGGATGCTCGGCTGCCTTCGCTGTCATTCGTGATTGAGCGATCGGATGCTCGGCTGCCTTCGCTGTCATTCGTGACTGAGCGATCGGATGCTCGGCTGCCTTCGCTGTCATTCGTGATTGAGCGATCGGATGCTCGGCTGCCTTCGCTGTCATTCGTGACTGAGCGATCGGATGCTCGGCTGCCTTCGCTGTCATTCGTGATTGAGCGATCGGATGCTCGGCTGCCTTCGCTGTCATTCGTGACTGAGCGATCGGATGCTCGGCTGCCTTCGCTGTCATTCGTGACTGAGCGATCGGATGCTCGGCTGCCTTCGTGACTGAGCGATCGGATGCTCGGCTGCCTTCGCTGTCATTCGTGACTGAGCGATCGGATGCTCGGCTGCCTTCGCTGTCATTCTAGTCATCGTGATGAGCGATCGGATGCTCGGCTGCCTTCGCTGTCATTCGTGACTGAGCGATCGGATGCTCGGCTGCCTTCGCTGTCATTCGTGACTGAGCGATCGGATGCTCGGCTGCCTTCGCTGTCATTCGTGACTGAGCGATCGGATGCTCGGCTGCCTTCGCTGTCATTCGTGATTGAGCGATCGGATGCTCGGCTGCCTTCGCTGTCATTCGTGACTGAGCGATCGGATGCTCGGCTGCCTTCGCTGTCATTCGTGACTGAGCGATCGGATGCTCGGCTGCCTTCGCTGTCATTCGTGACTGAGCGATCGGATGCTCGGCTGCCTTCGCTGTCATTCGTGATTGAGCGATCGGATGCTCGGCTGCCTTCGCTGTCATTCGTGACTGAGCGATCGGATGCTCGGCTGCCTTCGCTGTCATTCGTGACTGAGCGATCGGATGCTCGGCTGCCTTCGCTGTCATTCGTGACTGAGCGATCGGATGCTCGGCTGCCTTCGCTGTCATTCGTGACTGAGCGATCGGATGCTCGGCTGCCTTCGCTGTCATTCGTGATTGAGCGATCGGATGCTCGGCTGCCTTCGCTGTCATTCGTGACTGAGCGATCGGATGCTCGGCTGCCTTCGCTGTCATTCGTGACTGAGCGATCGGATGCTCGGCTGCCTTCGCTGTCATTCGTGACTGAGCGATCGGATGCTCGGCTGCCTTCGCTGTCATTCGTGACTGAGCGATCGGATGCTCGGCTGCCTTCGCTGTCATTCGTGACTGAGCGATCGGATGCTCGGCTGCCTTCGCTGTCATTCGTGACTGAGCGATCGGATGCTCGGCTGCCTTCGCTGTCATTCATGACTGAGCGATCGGATGCTCGGCTGCCTTCGC